>NC_030421.2:27778886-27836386 GCF_001660625.3 Ictalurus punctatus
AGTATGACAAGCCCGCCTGATCTAACATTCAGCTTTACTCAGGACTCAACATTCTGACCGTTCAATAAACCGGGTTTAGATTTCTGCTCACTCTGCACTACGTGAACAGAAACTACGGGCTGACTGATTAAACGGTTAGAGGTGTCGTCAGGGATCTCACACACTTGTAGCTGCTTTGAAACTCAGAATTCAAACGAACACAGCCTTCGGGGTTTGTGTACTTTGTGTCCGTTTGTTTTCCGTGTTCGTTTGTGTTCGTTTGTTTCAAAATGGCACACAGTAAAATAGGAAATTAAACCGATCAAAAAAATAACAAAAAGGAACACATTTTTAACTGTTTCTAATTCACCTAAAACCTGGAAATCAAATACTCACGATGCTTTATATGAAACCGAGTCGACCTGGAGATACAATTCAGCTGTTACGCATACTATTTATGGTTAGGATGTGTACTCTCGAAATGGGAATCAACATACGCAGAAATGATTCGGATATTCTTCAACTGCAGCACCTAGAAAAACGCTGCTGATTTGTTCAGCTCCCTTGTCCTCCTCCTTTACAGTCACTCACTTGCTATTTTTAAAAAGCACATCTATAATAGCGGTACATCAGGCACTAACGGCAATCCTGAAACTACCCTTGCTGCTAATAGCTATCCAGCGCCTGCTGAAACACATCCAGGACAATCAAACTCGTTCATTCATTTTAGCCCTGAAACGATGAAAAACAAGCCAAGGTAAAACACGAGAGCTTTCTTTTATGCTTATTGTTTTAAAGCCAAAAGCTGCTTTGAACACCTTGTTTGCATATAATTTTATTTTTCCATTTCGAAATGAAAAATGAATGAACACGGTGCAAACAGACCTTTCTGCCTTCACTGTTCTCCTAACATATGCCTAGGCTTTGTCTTTATTATTTGGATGTTGGTGGTCTACCTCATTTGCTTCTTCCAACAAGACTGGCGTTTTGTTGACAACTGGGGCGGCTGTGGATCAGGTGGTAGAGCGGGTTGTCCACTAATCGGAGGGTTGGCGGTTCGATTCCTGGCCCACATGACTCCACGTGCCGAAGTGTCCTTGGGCAAGACACTGAACCCCGAGTTGCTCCTGCTGGCAAGTTAGTGCCTTGCATGGCAGCTCTGCTACCATCGGTGTGTGTGCGAATGGGTGAATGAGACACAGTGTAAAGCGCTTTGGATAAAAGCGCTATACAAGTGCAGACCATTTACCATTCAACTGCTGGAATGGAACGAAAACCTTTAGTTTTAGCAAGTGCTCTAACTGAAGAACTGTCGACCCGATTGACTCCAAACTACTCCGATTTACAGCGCACCGTTTTTGTTCCTCCACTAAAGTGTAATGGCTTCTTAACAAAACTTTGTACAAAGTTAGGAAATATTCATCTTTATAAGGACCAAAGAGAGCTGCATTGTTTTTCAAGACTGTAATTAGGATACAGAAAGAGTGATTAAGTTCGTGTGCCTCGAGTAGTGGCTAACTCAATAGAGCGAGTTATTTAAATCGAGGCCATTCTATCAGTGTACCGGCCTAGAACATGAACTCTCTCGCACCCGTACACACGGCCAGAACAAATCTGTGCTGTGTTTTACATTAACGAACCGTCGCCTTTCGCTCATCGACCCAACGATCAGGCTACCGAGCCTGGACTGGACTGAGAAATGCACACACCCTTGCAGACAGACCTGTAAACCTCACAGTGGCATCACACATCACAGGGATCCAATACTTGAAGCACTTGGACACAAAAATTGGATCGATATCCGGTTATCAAGAGGAGCTGCTAGACAGGGTAAGTGGCAATGTCGTACTCCGTCCTCCGCTCCTCATTCAACTTCTAAATAAACGCTTTGAACTCGAGCACCGCCCAGACGTGCCTTATATTCGTCACCTGGGAGGCGTCACGGTTCGGATTTACAGAAGTTCTGAGAACGCGAGCTCATCGATATCCGATTCAGCAGGAGCTGGAGTGGCACGGTCCTGCCGCGGTGCTCAATGACTGTTATTTCTGCAGGCTGTAGAGGTGTTAATTAGCACAGATGACAAGGTAAAAACTGCAGGAAGGCCAAGATGGAGAGATCTCATTATATAGACTGCTGCAGAAGGGCCGACTTGCACGCAACCCCCACACACACAGACGCACGCACACGCAGATGTGACGGTGGTTAAATTACATCTGACAACGGAATCAGAACCTGTCAAGCACAATAACACAACTGCCTCCATTAGGCGAGGAAGACGACAGACAAAAGGGGAGCAGAGAGATGGAGAGAGAGAGAGACGTACGAGTCAGAGTGAGCACTTTTTCCACCTCATCCTCCCTCTATACCTTTCCACCGCTCTCGTCTCCTGTGCAAAGTCACACCGGCTGTGTTTAGACAGGAGAAGTAGTAAAGTGGCTGTTGAAAACTTACCTCTTGCCACGTACATCAATAAAATAACACTTTAATAGACCAAATGCACCACTGCATGGTAAGAGTGTAATAAATAGTACACACTACAGTCACAATGTTCATCAGAGTTGATGCATCAGCCAGTAGGAGACTGTCTGGAAAAACCACACACGTGCACACGTCATTCACGTCAGTGCTAAAGCCAGCTATACACTACAAATTTGGGCTCGATTTTGTAGTCGCGGGCAAAAAAAAACAAACACACATTATAAAAGAATAATTTGGTCATGAGAAATCAGCTAAAAGACCCACCTCTTCCGTGAACACCTAAAATGCCAACCCCACATTATCCTTAAAAAAAAAAAAAAAAACCTATTCTGGTTGTTACACCATTACTCTGTTGCACCACTCCTCTTCTAGAACTCAATTATAATATCTTGTATGGTAGCACTACTTGTATTGTTCTCCGCTTGATACATCACTTTGCTTGTATTTGGATAAAAGCGTCTGCTAAATGAATAAAAGTAAATGTAATAAGTGAGTTGCGATCGGCGGCCTTAAAACGCAGAAAGTGACGAAATTACCGATGAAAGCCCCACAGTGCTAAAAGTCACACACAGGACTGTGCCACAAAACGACAGGAAACTCAGTGTAAAGCTGCATATAATCATAGCAGCAATGACAAGACGTAAAGGAAAGATCACGCACACTGATGACGTAAGCAGAACCTAGTCGTTTCCTTTATTTCAATTTCCTTTAATTACAGGTCAATCTGACATGAACATGTTATTGCAGAGTCTGTTCGAGAACTCAGCGATCAGATCATAAAGTACAATATAAAACAGGCTCAAGGAAGATGGAAAAAAAAGAAAGAAAAAAAACCTAATGAGGGAATAATCCAATTCATCTTGCTCGCGTCAGCAGACTGGAAGCATGTGCGCAGGAATACAATTTTATTTGTGACGGGACAAATTCCAAGGCTGTCCTGAAAACACTAAATAACCATGCTAAAAATGATCAAGCTAAAATGAAATACTATAGGATGTCATAGGGTAGCAAACGCTAACCAGCAAGGTGTGCTGCTTGCTTGAAAGTAAAACATATACATCAAGTCTTTTTTTGAATTTGGATATACACCGGATGTACAAGCAGCTTAATGAAGGTGCAACGATACAAAGAACTCAGAGAAACTGCCAGAACTCAAACTAAAAGACTGAAGACTAATGTAGGTTTGCACAAATGTTACCGTGGTAACAAAAAGAACCATTTCAAAATAGAAATACAAAGAAGTCCAGACGCCAAAGTAGTAATAAAAAAGACAAACAAAAGCTAAGTGCAGAGAAAAATAACGCATTATTTAGACATGGTGTGAAGAGATGAAGATTTATATATATAGAGATCATATATAGAATCCTCCGCAGAAGGACCAGAGTCATTGGGCTGTTAAGGTGGATGAAGGAAACCCTTCCAACACTGAGGAGCCGGGATGTTTTCAGCATTACTAGCACACTAAAATCTCAGACAAGGACATGAGCTGGAGTGCAGTTCTGAACAAGGGAATGCAGATAACGTGCAGAGATCGGACAGGCTAGGAATGTAAAGACATTTGAATTTGATTCTTGTTACAATAGAAATCCCAATGGAGTGACCTTACTAGGGAGGCTGTGTTTTTAAATCTTGCCAACAAGTCTCGCAAGCCAGCCTTCTAACATTCAACAGAGGGTCTGCTATTTTCTGCCACTGAACATGGCCAAGAACCGCCTACTTTCATAAAAAGAGCCCGTTTGATTGACAGTGTAAACGGCCAACCACAGACCTTCCCTTCTAGCCTGTCAGCAAACATGTCACCATGTTTGGAAGTTTGTATTTCTCTTTGGAAACCAGCGCAGAAAGATCCAATCAAATGACAAATGTCAAAGATTCTGATCCTCGAAGTTGGGAGAGTATACATACACCACCCCACTGCTACACTCCCTCCACTGGCTTCCCGTAGCTGTCCACATCTGATTTAAAACACTGATGTTTGCCTACAAAGCCAAAAAACGGACCAGCACCCACCTACCTAAAAGCACTTATCACACCCTGCACTGTACCACGCTCTCTCCGATCCTCGAGCCCTGCTCGACTCCCACCATCTCTCAAGGTACAAGGAAGGCATACAGAAAGACTCTTCTCTGTTCTGGCACCTACAGAAGGTGGCGAATGAGCCACTGGCAGTCTTCAAACGACATCTATAGACCGACCTCTTCCTGATTGGCACTTTACTTAAAGTGTGTTGTCTGTGTGCTTTTCATACTATATTACCTGCCCGATAGAGGTTTAAGACCGATGGTACTCTTAGTCCGTGACCTAGTGAACCAGTATCAGGATGTATTTATTGATAGAGACTTCAAAACACTTCGGTAAGTGGATAAGGGCTCTGCCTTCGCTCTGGATAAGGGCGTCTGCCAAAATGTAAAAATGAAAATGTACTAAGGTGTACAAAAAGAAGGTTATGTGTCTTGTGTATGGAGCATCTCAGGCTAAGACTCCTCTTTAACCAAAAAATGCCGACCACAAAACCAGCAACTTTATTTTCGTTTAAGAATGTCCATTATCAAATCAGCCTTAAAGTTTTCCATATCACTCATCAGCCCACCGTACCCATGAAGCAGACATGGATCGGTCACATGACACCAAGTCATTTTGGATACTGGTCACTGAGCAAGAGAGGCACTGAACAAGTGCGAAAGAAAAAAAAAATTAAAGCCAAAAAATAAAACCGAGTTAAGAGATCTTCGGCGTGGGCAATCGTTTATAAACTCATTAAGCCACAGAGGAAATCACCAGTGACGAATTTCACTAATAAACAAGCTTAGAAGTCTCAGTGGAACAATTGAAGCAGCTCCAAAGAGGCTGTAATGGCTGCTGAGCTTATGAAGACACGCACGGATCACGCAGCACACAGGTACGAAACACAAAGCACCGGAAAGAGCTAAACGGTGATACAATGAGACCACACACACAGAGGAACATTTTGAGGACGCCCACTAAAAAATGCCCACCGGAATGGGTATGACAGGTAAGTGATGAGAACAGGATGGTATAACAGCTGCACTCGCTGAGCCAGCAACTCACTTTACACCCGGAGCGGCGCAGCAAGAACGGCAAGCCACATCCGCTCTGCCACGATTCTCATCGGGATAAACATGTACATTAGTAGTCACATCAGTTCACACTTGGAGCGGTTCACTAGTGTCTGTGGGTGCATTTATTTCTCTATGATCTTTCACAATGTTTTGGGGTACACACTGCTGCAACAGAGCTAGCAACCGAAATTGAGTCTTGCTAGCCTTAGTCTTTGGTAGGGACTTCACAAACTCCTGGCTAAAAGTTAGTAAAATGTTAACCAGCAGCGAGTAAACAAGTTAATCTTGGGGTAGTAGTGGTGGTTTGGCAGTTAAGGCTCTGTGTTAATCATCAGAAGGTCGGGGGTTCAAGCCCCAGCCACTGTTGAGCACTTGAGCAAGGCCCTTAACCCTCTCTCTGCTCCAGGGGCGCTGTATCACGGCTGACCCTGCGCTCTGACCCCAGCTTCCTGACATGCTGACGCATGCGAAGAAAAGAATTTCACCGTGCTGCAATGTATTATGTGATTAATAAAGACTTATTATCATTATCTCGCATGTCTGGCAATGGGCTACGGCAACAGAGTCTGTAGTTGGCGAGTCACTGTTTTAGTCACGCTGCTTCTTTCTGTAAACGTAGCCGTGTATTTTACTGAAACTGTAGACTCACTAGTGAATGCTACAAGTGTGACTTGTGAACCTGATCACTACTGACTTTTTGATCATTCTTGAAATACTTTAAAAGGCAGCATCCCATGAACTTTTTTCAATCCAGTGCTCATGAAGCGTTTTTTTTTTTTTTTTTTGGGGGGGGGGGGGGGGGGGGGGGGCATTCCCAGCTGGAAGGCAGCATACAGAGAGCAACGTCTCAAAATCCTTAAGCTCATGGCCGGAAAAGTGTGACGCTCTGTGGCCTGGGCAAAGACTAGGCTGAGACTAATTAAAACATAGCTGTGCTGTTTGGTTAGACTGCACAATATAGCAGGAATATTTTGTAAAGTTGGCCGTTTCTGTTCACTGAAAATGATTTTATAAAAAAAAAAAAAAAAAAAGGACAAACTATACTAATAAAGTTTTTAGTGTGTCCCTTCAAGAATTCTGACCATCTCCGAGGTTTCAGATAATGTTTGTAACTTGTAGCACTGGTGTGAAGCAAAAAATATATTCATTTGGGATATTAATTTGGGACACACACACACGTCCAAAAATTTGAGACAACTAATGAAAATGCTTATATTTTGTGTGTGTGTTTCGTTTTTAATGTAATAATAATAATAAAACCACAAACATTTTCATTACAAATTATATCATTGCGTTTTTGCGAGATTTACATGAATTTCAGAGTTTCTAAGTATCCAGTACGGCCTCTTTCTGCTTTAATGGCAGTGTGCACTCGAGCTGGAAAAACCTCATGATCCATTTTGAGCATTTACTTTCTTCGTTGCAAATATTTAAAAATTCCAAAATCCGCTTTTTATTTCCAATTTTAAATAATAATAAACAAATAAAAATCGAGATTTCCGATGTAGTCTCAGACTTTCCGACTCCACTGTATGGAGAGATATATATATATATAACTGAAAAATTGTCTTTATTGTTTAATCTTTTGTTCAAAAAATTCACAAAAATGCTCTCGTGGATATCAAACAATTGCAAACACAGTATTTCTTTGCATGTGTCTAAAACCTTTGCACAGTAATTAATTAATACACAGACAGACACACACACACCGCTACCTCTACAGAGATATTTCACCAAAATGACATGGAAATAGTTTTATTTCCTTTTTTAATCTTCTCCAGGCTTACTGTAAAGATCATGGGTGATTAGCCGGTTTAACAAAAGGGCTGGAAAAACAGTGGGTCTGCCTACACGGTGAACGTCACGCTTTGATCAACAGTGACATGCCATAGTGAAACGGAGTTAAGCCTAATCAACTCGGTATATAGTCACAGATACCCACTGTAAAAATGTCTGACACAACTGTGCTGCAATTCAGTCAGACTGAAATCTTTCAATTTAGTTTTCCCTCTTCCACTGTTAGGGGTATCCAGATAGTATCCAGATGGTATAACATTGCTTGTGATTAACAAAAATATGAAAGGTTTTCCTAAGCTGCCACACGTACGTAATCCGGCACTGTGCAGTGTTACACTCTTGTTTACATTCTCGCACACCTTAATCAGCACGATCGTATTCCTCTTTCTGAGACACTGATCAGACTACTGGAACATCACCTGATCTGAGCAGATTGGAAACAAATTTCAATCAGCTAGGAAAGTGGAGAAAGTCCGCGTGTTTCAGCATCGGTATTCATAAACGCACTGTGCTTTATGCAAATGCCAATGTGTCTGTATGGGTGAGTAAATTAAAATGACACTATACTGACACGTCATGTGAAGCATCTGTTCATTGGAGAATGTATGACCAGATCCAGTCTAATTAAAACTACAGAAAAAAAATCCCTTATTACCTCTCTTTAGCTCCTTAACAAATTAAAACTTGGCAGAGAGAGAGAGAGAGAGAGAGAGAGAGAGAGAGAGAGAGAGAGAGAGAGGGAGAGAGAGAGAGAGAGAGAGGGAGAGAGAGAGAGAGAGAGAGAAAGCGTTGGCGCTGTATCAAGAGAGCAGAGTGAAAAATCACTGCTCACTGCCAATCAGCAAACAATCTCATCACACTCCATCTCTCCATCAATTGGGTTTGCCCTTGTATTCCACACTCAGCCTATAGCTCTCCTTAGCCCCCTCCCCGCTCCCCCCTCCCCTCTGTATGCAGCATGGTGGAGTGCTAAGGCTGCACCTGCCTGATGAAGTTCTGCTTGTTTAACACAGTGCCCCCAGAGTGTCGTAAACACATCAGTGTTAATGTGTGTGAAGCGAGGAGTGAAACACTGCAAGAGCAACGGCCAATCAGTGCCCCGGGGCTTCCACATGTTTGCACATCAGCCACTTCATATGGAGACATGGAAGTGTGTGTATTTATGCATGGATGAAAAAAAGAGAGAGAGAGAGAGAGAGAGAGAGAGAGAGAGAGAGAGCGATACTGTATCCTTGTGGAATGAGTGGCTGTGTTGGATATTAGCAGGTATTTCTTTGCAAAAGCAAATATTCAGACTATGGCTGCACAATATATCGCTTGCTAACCGCTAACACTAGTTCAATTAGCAGGTGACCACAATGAGCAAATATGAATGAATGAATGAGATGACTGAATGAGAGTAATTCAGTGAGGAAACGAGTGAAAGTAAATTAGGGAGTGACTGAGTATGTATGAATGAGTAAACGAAAGCAAAAGTGAGCACAAATGACTGAATAAGTGAGCAAGTATGAATGAAAGAGTGAGTGAATGAGTAAATGAATGAAGTGAGTGAGTGATCGAATGACAAGAATGAATGAGCAGGTTAATGGGTGAGTGAGTAAATGAATGAAAGAGTGAGTGAATAAATGAGTGAAGGAATAAATGAGTGAGTGAGAGTGAAAGTGAGTGAATGAATGAGTAAACGAATAAATGAGTGTGAGTGAAAGAGTGAGTGAACGAATGAATGAGTGAATGAGTGCATGGGTGAAAGAATAAATGAGTGAATGAGAGAATGTTTGAGTGAATGAATAAATGAGTGAATGAGTGCGTGGGTGAACGAATAAATGAGTGAAGGAGTGAGTGAACGAATAAATGAATGAGTGAGTGAAAGAGTGGGTGAACGAATAAATGAGTGGGGGTGTGAGTGAAAGAGTGAGTGAACAAATAAATGAATGAATGAGTGAGTGAAAGAGTGAGTGAACGAATAAATGAATGAATGAGTGAGTGAAAGAGTGAGTGAACAAATAAATGAATGAATGAGTGAGTGAAAGAGTGAGTGAACGAATAAATGAATGAATGAGTGAGTGAAAGAGTGAGTGAACGAATAAATGAATGAATGAGTGAGTGAAAGAGTGAGTGAATGAATAAATGAATGAGTGAGTGAAAGAGTGAGTGAACGAATAAATGAATGAGTGAGTGAAAGAGTGAGTGAACGAATAAATGAGTGAGTGGATCGGCTTCACTGATTTGTTTTTATTTACATTTCTTGACCTAACTAACACCGCTCTAACACAGACTGCAGGGGAAAATCACTTTATGAAGAGCCCTTTAAATATCAAAAGAACCCTTGAGGAACCATGTGATCACAATGTTTATCGATTTAATCACGGACTGCTATTTTAATGCCCCACATGAAGTTCTCAGTAATAACTTCAACATTCCCGCACAGTCTTCTGATGATGATTCGTACAGCCTGATTGATCAGACGTTTCTCGTGACTTTGCACTGTGACCAGGGCTGCAGTTACACTCATCGCTAATTAAACTGAACCGCAATCGCTTTAGAAAAATATCATCTCTTACCAATAGAACCCTTGGAGATGTGTGGCTACGTGAGTATGAGTATCACGTAGCCAAATACCTCCAAGCTGTCTCTCTCTCTCGGCTGAGAAGGTAAAGAGCAGCCCGGTGCAGCGCTCGTGCTCGCTCTCTCTCTCTCTCTCTCTCTCTCTCTCTCTCTCTCTCAGATTTATGACCCAGACAACATGCTTGCAGCCACAAACATCAATACAATACGTGTTCTTTTCATCCCCATACTAATCAAATCGATTACTGCTGATCCATGCCCCCGCCCCCACCCGCAATCAATGAAACATTCATCAAGCAAATGTGTTGTCATGCAGGTGCTCGTCGCCCACTCCTAAATATGCTTGTCCGATGGCGTGCGGTTGCTGGCATTACGGAACCATGAATCAGACCTGTGAGCTTTCTGTGGAGTCAGCATGCTGAGCAGAGTGACTGAATGCATTACGGACTGAGACGGTCAGCAGGAGCGCGGCCAAACCAGCACAGCAAGACTTCAATTAAATACATTCGGTCACAGCTCTTCAGCTTACAAACAGCCTCGACTTTTAACTGTACGATTCCCTTTATTTGATGAGGTTGCAAGTTGTTTATCGAGTTTTGACAGATGAATTGGACTGCATGCAATGATTGCGCTTCAGATCGAGACTGTTTGAAGAACACTGTACGAGTATGTGGGGGGCACGGTGGCTTAATGGCTAGCATGTTTGCCTTGCACCTCCGGGGCTGGGGGTTCGATTCCTGCCTCCGCCGAGTGTGTGCGCGGAGTTTGCATGCTCTCGCCGTGCTTCAGGGGTTTTCCTCTGGGTACTCCGGTTTCCTCCCCCAGTCCAAAGACATGCCTTGAAGACTGATTGGCATCTTAAACTGTCTGGAGTGTGTGAATGGATATATGTGTGCGATTGTGCCCTGCAGTGGGTTGGCACCCCGTCCATGGCGTCCCCCGCATTGTGCCAGGAGTTCCCTAGGACAGGCTCCCCACAATCCTGCCTAGATAAACTGTACAGAAAACGTATTTATGGATGTACGAGTACTGCAGGTACCATGTTAATGCGTCTACGTCCTACAAAGGCGAGCTGCAGTAACCAAACCACCACTGAAACTGAGAGTAGACTTTCTTCTGCTGTTTCATTTCTGTCAAAGTTATTTTTAGTGTACAGCTAATTATATTGGGAGAATTGAACAGATCAAGAACCTGCTACAGGAAGATTTTCACACAGCAAGAAACACAGTCAGAACCTTCTAACTCTGCCCCAAGGTAAAGTTTCCTTAGAAAAAACTACTTTTAGTCCATTCAACCAAAACTGCAATAACAGCCTTTGCCTTTCCACAGCAGAACAGAATATCAGCTTTTCGGTCTTCTTAACCTTTTAAACAATATAAACGCTGCTACTGAGGTGTGAGGGTTGGCGAATACATCTGCGACTACATATCTGCAAGCAGGGTAAAGCATCACACGTGCCTTTAACTTACTTGCATGTAACTAGGGTGAGTGAACCAGAATTAACCGAAAAGGGAACGTGAGAAAGAACGGTCTCCAAAACAAAGGTGAGTACAGTGCTTCACTAAAGGAATAAGTTATAGAAGACAACGCTGTTTGGAAATGTGCAGGTGGAGAATAAAATAAACCGAGTCAGTTCTCAGCTAAAGCATTTCTGAAGCGTTTTCACTCATCGGTATTAAGCAGCTTAACATTTTTAACGTATCACACTTTCAAAAAGTGAATGGGGGGCATGAACATGTCCTCAACCTATAGAAGACACAAGTATTGGACATATTTGGAACAATATTACTCTGAAATGAGCCACTGGAACACTATAGTATGTCCATAATTGTTCATAATACTCACTAACTGTTGCAGCACTATTTGCCTGAGAAACTCAGGATATTTTAAACTCAGAGTTAGTTTGTTTGGTTGTTTTTTTTTTAACACCATGCCAGCTTCTATGGCTATTTTCATGGCGAGAAATGTCTATATAAGGTTTTTAAAAATGTGTTTTTCTTTAAAAATCTAGAATTGCATTAGGTTTGACTTTGTTAAAATTTTCTTCCAGAGTGCTGACTGAATAAAAAAAGGTTTCTCATAGGGTTAAGACCAGTACAGTCTAATAAAGCATGTTTGAAGGATAACGGATTCCGGAAAAAAGGTACATGTTGGTGAGTCTTCTCCTAATATTAAAAACTCGTGCGTCATCCTGGAGCGAGCTATTCGGCAGTGGGTGTAGACGATCTGGTCCCGGCGATTTGAAAACGGAGAAACGTTTCTTTTGCCAACAGTAGGGCTGATTTCATGGAGTTTGTTCATGGTGCACTGGTCCCACTCAGTTTGCCATTTATTGTTAATGTACGAGTTTATTATGGGTTTTAGGTCAGTGGGCGGTATTGGACACTTTCAAATCCGCTGATAATGCTTCTTTTGCAGTAGTGTCTGCTTCTTCATTTCCCGGGATTCCACAGTGTCCCGGTACCCAGCAGAAGTACATTTAAAATTTTGGGCCTCCAGGTCCAGTAATTCGTAAAGAATCTTTAGTGTTCGGTGATCATGTTTTAGGGATGAGACTGCTTGAAGACATGATTTTGAATCTGTAATTATCAGAAAGTTTTTCTGTTGCATATTCTTTATTAAGTCCAGTGCTAGGACGATAGCGTTTGCCTCTGCTGTGAAAATTGAGCTGTGGTTAGGAATGGCTATTACATTTTTGGCATTTGGCAGACGCCCTTATCCAGACCGACTTACATTTATCTTCATTTATACAACTGAGCAGTTGTGGGTTAAGGGTCTTACTCAAGGGCCCAATAGTGTTAGCTGGGCAGTGCTGGGGCTTGAACTCCTGACCTTCTGAGCAGTAATCCAGAGCTTTTAACCACTGAGCCACCACTGCCATACTCCTTTTTTTGGTAACTGATCACGAATGCAGATGATACATGGTCTTCAGATTTTGATCCATCTCTATATATAGGGGTATGTGATGGATATAGTTCTCTAATGTAGAGGAGTTGTTGTTGAAAGTCATTTGGGTGAGTTTCAGATTTTTTACCTCTTGTTATGTCTGAAATTGTTTTGTTTTGTTTTTTTTCCTTCCAGCGGGGATTATACAGAAGTGTATCTGCTCCAGTATGCTCAGATCTACTTTGAGATTTTGTAAATGTGGTTTGAACTGTAGTCCAAAAGGTCGGGTATGTCTTGGTTTTTGTTTGTATCGGCTTGAAGAAGGGGTTGAGAAAACAGGATGGTAAGCTGGGTTTTCTTTGTCGGTCTTCAGCTTTGTTGTATATTGTACGGCTAGTTTCAGACGTCCATTCTCCAGAGAAAGTTCATTTGCTTCTACATACAAACTTTGATTTGGTGATGTTCTAAAGGCCCCTAAAGCCAGACGTATGCCTTGATGTTGTACCGTCTCCAAGAGTCGGAGGTACGATCTCCTAGCTGATCCGTACCCTATACGTCCATAAACCATGTGTGATTGAATTAGTGTTC
Source organism: Ictalurus punctatus (assembly GCF_001660625.3). NCBI lineage: Eukaryota > Metazoa > Chordata > Actinopteri > Siluriformes > Ictaluridae > Ictalurus > Ictalurus punctatus. The sequence continues at coordinate 27,792,261 of NC_030421.2, forward strand.
GGTAGAGATGAACTTTCTGCATCCCATTTTGTTTTAGCTAAAACTTTTAAAATGTTCATGGCTTCAAGACCTTTATCTTTTAAAATCTTTATGTGTGGGATAAAACTCTGTTTACTGTCCAGAGTTATTCCAAGGAATTTGGTTTCCTGAACCAAATGTGTTCACCAACCATGAAGATCTCTGGATCAAGATGAGGGTGTAGCTGGCAAAAATGCATAAAACAGTTTTGGGCTTTGAAAATTTAAATCGATGTGATACTGACCATTCTGTTAATTGTCAGCTGGATTCTCTGTTCAATGTTATTTGTGTATCGGCCTCTGTAACAAAAGCCAATGTCTTCCACATAAAGACTGCAGTGGATATCCGGCCCGATGGCTTCTGCAATGCCGTTGATTTTGATACTAAAAAGTGTAACTGATCAAATGTTTCCTTGAGGTACTCCTAGTTCTTGTTTATGTGGGTCAGATAGGCTATTACCTACTCTGACTTTAAAAAGTCTGTTTGATAGAGAGAAAAAAAAAACTATAGCAATTAAAATGTGCAAATGTCCTCTAAAACCAAGTTGATATAAATCCTTTAAAACACCAAACTTCCGAGTCGAAAAAGACGGCCACTGCATGTCCTTTTCTGATGAAAGCCTCTCGTATGTAGCTTTCAAGGATGATGAGGTGATCTATAGTACTTCTTCCTTTTCTGAAGCCACACTGAACTTTATTTAAGAGATGCTGCGATTCCAGGATCCATACTAGGCGTTCATTAACCATTCTCTCCATGGCTTTACACAAGCAACTTTGTCAGTGCTATTGGGCGCTAATTGTTGGGGTCATTATGATCTTTTCCTGCTTTTGGGATGGCAATGATTACTGCTTCTTTCTAAGAGAGGGGAATATTTCCAGATATCCTAATTGAGTTAAAAAAAGTTTCAGCTTTTAAACTCGGACTGTTTTAAAGAAAAAAGCGTTATCGGATGACCAGCAGGGAATGGCTCATGAAGAGATGAAATGCAACCTTTACACTACGTGAGGTCAGGGGGTGCTGCATTTACTTTAAGAAAGGAGAGATATGCATCTGTAGCATTACAAAGGGTGCTTTCAAATACGCAGTGTTTAATTCACTTGAATCAAACCCTGGAGCGTTCTCCTCTCTGTGCAGTTGGTTTGGACAATCACACTCAGAGAGGACAACCAGTCCAAGACAGTCTGAGTGAGGTTGTTTTGGTCCATTTTCAGTCAAGGACTACAGAGATTCAATTGAGAACACAATTAAACTCTAAACAAACTCCGCTGCAGGAAGTGAACCTAATGTGGCGTTTTGTTAATGTTGCATACAGCAAAGAGGCGCTAACTGGGCTAAAGGACAGAGCTGTTACAGTAAGAATTTTGATGTGTTTGGGATTTTTAGACATATAAAGGAGAGATTAAATGCTGGATGCAATGTACAAAATGTGTTAAACTAGCTATTCATACAATTATCTTGTCAAAAAGTATAAAAAATTTTTTTTTAAAAGTCACCCATACCTACTGCTTAGTAGCCAGAACAGGATACTGCCACCACCATGCTTCATCATGGTGATCGCATTACCAGTTAAAGCCCGGGACCTGGTTTCCACCAAATGTAGTGCTTGGAGTTCAGATCAAGTGGATATTTTTCTCATTTGACCAGACAATCGTTTTCCTCATGCTCTCAGTCTTGAAATGCCATATGCCTTTCACAGTTGGACTCCAGTCAATTTCTAGAGACATCTTAAAATCACAGCAAACAAGATGCACGCGAGTTTGGAGTGTCTAACACCAAGGATCTGAATACTTATCTAAAAAACATTTCAGTTTTTGATTTTTAGATAATACAGATAATATTTTTTAGATAAAAAAAAAGTAGTGTCATTATGGTTTATTGTGTACAGATTGACATTTAAAGAAAATAACATTTAATCCATCTATACCACAAAGTGTGCAAAAACTGAAGGGGTCTGAATATTTTCAGTACATGTTGTATATTGTCAAGAGATTTTTGCCACACCACTACCACTTGCTTTTCTTCAGATACTAGACATATCTTTTCTCTTCAACATGGCGTTAAAAAGTCTCTGCGTATGTAAAACAAACAACGATACAGAAATAACTAAGAGAAGCACAACCCAAACTAATATACAACCTGCCCCTCACTCAGCACAGATTGACAGCACCCCCTAGCTTTTACAGTGGTCAACTGCATCAACTCACTCACTGTCTCTTGCTCAGTCATGCACACACATACAGCCTTACTAAATGCTCTGATATAGATATAGGTCTCTTTCTGAGATAAAGAGTGTACACAGTTGTGCATGCTGCTGCTCTGAAAACAGACCTGTAGAACCAGTCTATGGGTATCTTCATACAAACCATAACCTGCCTCGCTGATGACAGCACAACAATCTGACAGACAGAAACACACATTTTTCTGAGAGGACCAGCAACAGACAATTACAAATGCTATGCCTACACATAAATCTAGCCCTGACCTTAATTAAGCGAAACAAACCTTCTGACCTTACGTTTTTAAAATAAGTTATTAATATAATTTTTTCCTTGTGGGGACCAGCCAAATGTAGTCACAAGGACAAAACAGAAAAAGACAGACAGACTAGATTTAAAAGTACCTCTTAGGGAAGTGAAGGTTCTGGGGGTTTTAGGTAAGTTATTGAGTCGCTAGCACATGCCCAGATATTATAGACATTTGACTCATTAACAATCAAGTTAAATTCACAATCTGTACAACAAGCAGTTAAAAACGAACACCAAAGCAATAGGTTTGCATTACAGATATGAGGTATATGAAGAAAGCATGGAACGTCTGTAACGCCATGCATACATAGTGAAGACACCTCACATCACTGGGATTTACAGAGAAATCACTTATGCTTTTAAAACTGCATACATTCGCTGTGGTGCTTTTTTTCTAAAGAGATCCACGAATAGGTCGTGTCAGGCTTCTTGAAGAAATGTCTACAGTTCTTTTATCAATGCAGGTAAAATCTCAGGCAGGCTTGAGGAGGGGTTTTTTTTATTTATTTTTTTTATCAGAGACATGGTCGATTACTTAACAAAATACAACAATTTCTCCGCAACATTGAATGTTTTGCAAAAAAATTAATTAATTAAACCTGAAACCCTATTTTTTTCTTTCCTGACACACTAACGGAGTAGGCATAAAACAGGACTATAATGCAAAAATAGAGCTGCATCGATGTCGACGATGATTATCGGCCGATAAAGGCCATTTTATCCCCTCTATCGCCATCGGCCTATAGTTTAAAAACATCCGATGATCAGAGTCGATTGTATGCCGTCAATCAAAAGAGGGTGGGAAAACACATCGATTTCGCGCTGTGTATAAAGATGACGTCTCTTGTGTGGAACGATGACGGAACTGCAGTTTGTAATCTCTGTAATCTCTGCACTGCTCAAATTTTACACCGTGAAGCGGGAGTTTCCGTGTCGAGTCCAGTTTTGTTTTAGTTTTTGCCTCACTGCTTTTCAATATAGCATGGAATCTTCTCCACAGTTATGACTCTGAACATAGAGGTCAAGGAAACCGGAAGATGCAAAACAGCAAGGAAATCTCTTTAAGTGGCCACATGTATGACGTAGGTGGTATAAAAGTTCCAAGTCATAAGGGGAAGTCAACCAGGGAACAGTAAAACCAACTGGAAGACAGAGGGAGTGAAAGTAAAAGAGGCAGGACTCTAGTGCTGTGACGGATGTAAGACTGCTAGGACAGTCACAGTAGACGTGACGCACACAGAACATTAGTGTTTGGTGAATAAGAGGTGGATAGGTAAGGCCCACGCATGAGTGTATAGCATGAAGAGAGCTTGCACCTGTGAGAGTCACATTTAGTTCTCCTAATCATCTCATTCAGCGTGCACAGAGCAGCATTAACCTACTTCTACTCATGAATGCAGAACATTTCAGAAGTGTCACAATCAGGAGTAGAAATGCACCGATGCAATTTGTCTGTTTGTGATGTGATATCTACATCAAAGCTCTGAAACTTCGCCAATGCGGTGCTCATTTACAGTTTACCAGTCCTTCCAAACCGCCGATCGACTGTGCAATTTTACACCCGGCTTCTGCACGACACACAATTCTTTTTTCCAAGTAGGAAGTACACGGATTTATCATGTGTCTTTACTTTGAGAACAGCGAGTTGTGTTTGAATGCAATCTTCACTCCGATGTATTCTGTCTCCACACCACAATATCACACTCTGAAGCTGGAAACAAAATTAAACCAATCACGTTATTCAATAACCAATGCCAGGAGCATTCCGCTTCCACACACACGCTGGATGCACCCGAGTTATCAAATCCGAGACTCCCATTTTCAGGTGGACTCGTGTGACTAGAGTGTGTTCTGGACAGTGCATGGGTACAAAAACAGCTTCCCTACTCAACCAAATGGACCAAACACTGACCCGAGTCTGGGGGGAACAAAGCTAGTGAGTTACTTTAAGACAATTTGTCCTCAGTACATGTGATGAGGAATTCACTAGCTTATATGTCTAGTCTACTTCCGCAGTGGGCAACAACGAAAAACTAACAGCCCGGATATTACCCCAGGCTACCGATTTGCCCACTAATACACGTTCACATACACTACATGGGCATAAGTATGTGGACATCTGACTATCACACCTACAGTGACCTCCACTAATATTGGCACCCTTGGTAAATATGAGCAAAGAAGGTTGTGAAAAAATCTCTTTATTGTTCAACCTATTGACATCCTATTTAAAAATAAATAAATAAATAAAATATCACAAAAAATACTCTGCTCTCATGGACATCAAACAACTGCAAACACAACACAAGTTTATCCAAAAATATATAACTTTGTTAAATATAGGTGTGCAACAATTATCAACACCCCTATGAATTCATATAGGAAAAATATATTTGAAGTATATTCCCATTGATCTTTAAAAATTTTTAGTACACCTGGGTGACTAGGAACAGGAAATTATTCAACCATGACTTCCTGTTTCACAGGGGTATAAATATGAGGTAACACAAAGGCCAAATTCCCTCAGTCATTCATAACAATGGGTAAGACCAATGTCTTTGCTGTGATGTGCAGCAAAAGGTTGTTGAGCTTCACAAAATGGGAAGTGACTATAAGAAAATAGCACAAACATTGAAAATGCCCATTTCCACCATCAGGACAATGATTAAGAAGTTCCGGTCTACTGGAAATGTTATGAAACAACCTGGAATTGGACGCGTGTCTATATTGTCTCAACGCACTGTGAAGAGGATGGTTCGAGTGGCCAAAAAATCTCCAAGGATCACAAATGGAGAATTGCAGAAGTTAGTTGTGTCTTGGGGTCAGAAAGTCTCCAAAACTACAATCCGGAGTCACCTACATCACCACAAGCTGTTTGGAAGGGTTTCAAGAAAAAAGCCTCTACTCTCATCCAAAAACAAACTCAAGCATCGTCAGATTGCCAGACACTACTGGAAACCAAAATAGAGCTTTTTGGCAATAAACACCAAAGGTGGTTTTGGCACACAGAGAAGTTGCCATATGGAAAAGTACCTCATTTCCACAGTTAAATATGATGGGGGGGCTCTTTAATGTTTTGGGGCTGTTTTTCTGCAGAGGACCTGGACATTTTGTTAGGATACATGGCATCACGGATTCTATCAAATATCAACAGATATTAAATGAAAACCTGACTGCCTCTGCCAGAAAGCTTCAAATGCTTCTTTGCTCATATTTACCAAGGGTGCCAATATTAGTGAAGGGCACTGTATATATGGGCCTTCCCTGACTCTTGGAACAAAATTAAAAACACACAATTGTTTAGAATGTTTTTGTATGCTGTAGCATTACAATTTCCCTTCACTGCCCCTGCCCTTGTGCACAAAGCGAGGTCCATAAAGACATGGTGTGCCAAAGCTTATGTGGAAGAACTTCAGTGACTCGAGCCTTGCCTTTACCCCCACTGAACACCTTTGGGATGAACTTGAACACCAACTTCACAACAGGCCTTCTCGCTTGACAACAGTGCCGACCTCACTAACGTGCGTTTGAACGGACACAAATCTCCACAGCCATGCTCCAAAATCTAGTGCAAAGCCTTCCCAGAAGAGAGGAGGCTGTTATTGGAATGGGCGCATATGGGTGAGATGGTCAGATGTCCACATACTTTTGGCCATATCGTGTATTTCTAAGGCGTTTCTTAAACGAAAATGACTCCTGGCTGGTGTGCGAGACCTCAGGAGCGAGCAGAAGTACGTCTGGGTCAGTGAACTGACTGATCCATAAGCAGTTGATTGATTTGCTGTAGGCTCACTAAGCTTAATCTGTCCCTGAACATGAAAAGTACAGCTGAGCTTAACTAAGCCTCCTCAGCATTTCAACAGCATCCTCAAACTACTCAGTCACGCTCTAATGGGTGCTTTCTCTTTCTCTCCTCTTGTTTCTTTCCTCCTACCCTTCATAAACATTATCATGCATGACAGACAAATGAGTTAAAAAAAAAAAACACAACGACAGGATTTTGTTAATTTGGTCATATAAATCAGTTTGTAGGCTTGACTCTGCTCTTCACCCTTTGAGATTAACTATTCAGCTGAGGTAAAGCAATTAACACCGCGCATTAGGTAGCACTATCGATCTAGTACACTTCAACCCTATCAGCCCTACTAATCAGCCATCCATTCCACTGACATTTTCAATACACCTGACATTTTCAATACAACAAACACCAAGCCTGTTTCTGCTTCTCGGGCCTCTGGAAAAACCACCTGCCAAAATCTGCCAAAACGGACAAAGACCCCGCAGCGACGTAGCCTGTCCATTCCTCCTAAACAATAAACACGCATTTTCAAAATGCTATCCATCAATGCCTATTACAGGTCCTCGCTTCCACCTCAGTCCTGATGTATATTTCTTCCCTCTTGATTTGCTTCCCTTAAGTAATCTCCCTTTCATGTGCTTGTTCTGGCAGAGGTTCCTGCCGTACTGTTTTGTTGCACACAGTGAAAGAAGGAGAGCAGAAATGGAGCCGTGAGCCCGGGCACGCCTGCGAGCTGTTGTATATTACTGATGTCGTTATTATTATTTATAAAGACTCATAAAGGCTGGGGGTAAACTGGCCATGAATCAGCTCAGCCCCGGAGGCACAGCAAGGCCTGACACCTCTTATTTCTCACACCTTACACAAACACAACCCATATTCATTCATCATGCCGGCGCAGCCACAGCACCGCACACCCTTCTATATTTCTTGCCCTGCAGTTCCCCTCTGATATCTGTGCGTCGGACCTCTTGTGCTTTCTCTCCATCCCCCAAAACCCTCCGTTCCCTCAGCTCCTGTGCCGGGTCGTATCCGCAGGGGTGGCTGGGAGAAAATGGAATGTGTGATTAACCTATACCCGGTGCAGCTCCCTAACCTGTGGGACATGAACAGCGTGAAAGGGGTCCTTTCACCAGCTGCCCGAGATAAGTGCCTGAGGAAAATAGCCATGTTATTACAGCTCTGCTGCTTTATGCCATAGAGAAAGGGGCCTTATTAGCACGCAAGTAATTGAAGTGTCTTTTCTTGCAGCCTGTTGGCTATTTTTCTTGATTATTCACTCGATTTTTTCCCCCAATTTCCACTCGCACTCATTTTTTCAGAGCGAGGAAGATAGCCATTAGCCTAAAGTAAGATAAGCCTTCTCAGGCAAAGAAACATTTACTATACAGAAACCTTGAAGGTTGCAAGATGTATCTCGGGTTTGAGCAAGAGCATTTCTCCCGTAGCTATGAAAAACATAGGTACTGTAATCCAAAGCTGGTTAACCGTAGCGGCGTCTCTAGACTGAACGTGAAAATGGTTCATAATACCAAGACTTATAAACTGAATTATCGAAAATTCAGTTCGTGTAAAATAAACAATATTCCAACTGCATTTACTTTATTTGCATTATACACCATTACATTAAAGTAGATGAATTTATTTCAGATCGTTATTAGTAGGCTAATGAGTTTTTGATTGCAACTAGGGCTCGTCGATAATTAAAATAACTGACATTATGGATTAGTTGGGTCTGTGTGAAATATGTCGGGGTTGTTTTGTTTGTTTGTTTTTTTTTTATACAGAAAATAAAAATTGACCTTTTAATCCAAGTAATCGATTCATCAAAGAAATAGTCGACAGGTTAATCGATTATCAAAATAATCATTAGTTGCAGCCCTAACTGCAACCTTACACTGGTTGTATGTAGCTTGTTGCCCAAAGTCTGCATATGAATGAACACATTTTTCACAGCTGTATGTTGATATTTGCACGTGTTTAATTACTCTGCAGAAAGTAACATCTATTCAGATAAATTCAGATCATGAATTTATTCAGATACCCGGTTGTTGATCAGCTGCCCGTTTTTATTTTAATTGACGGCTTTTTAGTCGGCGGCTCGGAGGTTTTAAATGCAGCCCGAAATTTCGATTCGTTTAAACGAGTCGTTTGAAAAAGTTAGAATCACTTGAGGAATTTACTATAAAGTTGGAAGAGATGTGGGAATGAGCAGGCCCAGTCTAAAAGTCTGTCCAACAGTCAGTCAATCATATTGAAATTGGGAAGCGGTCTAGCTTATAGATTGATTTTTTTTTTTACACCATGGTGGGGAACAGCAGCATTTCATTAGAGTACTAGTCCCAATAAATTGGCTCTGCCGTTGCCTGTGGTTTGTGGCAAATGGAGATACGAGATGCTACATATGTAAGCTAATAAAATTTCACACATTCTCAGTGTAGGTTCATTTCTAGCCTAAATGAAGCCCAGAAGAGTAAATGTCTTTTCGTAGGCTTGGGTTCAGCAACCTAGGATGAAGATCCATATTGCCCTTCAGCATTAACTCTGCACCTCTGTGTTCAATAGTACAGAACTGACCATAAAAATAAACTGAATCTTGATTGCAAAGGGCATCTTGCCTGCCTACATGCAACACAGAAGAGTTAACAGTCAGTCAACAATCGAGTTTGAAGGCCAGCTTCACCAGTTCATCTATTTCCCCACTGGCACTAAGCCAACAGGCCAGGAAATTTTTCTGCTTTTGAGATAACCCAGAGAAAGCTGATGCTGCAAAGATGTCTCATCTCTACAATATCCATAATGCAACAACCTGCGGAAAAATATACAATCTATTTGTTCAGGGTGTAATGAGTAGTAAGGCAGGGTTCCGCGGCGTTTTGCTCACATTTCCTTCTTTTTTTTGTAAATGGGATTTCAATTCGGATTTTTTTTTGATGAACTAAAGCGTATATTGATTAAGAAGCCCGTCCCATTGCAGGTGACCCATCTGTCTCTGCGGCATGGATTAAAGGTCAGAATTCCTGCTCAGCTCAGCTTTTCACAAGCAGGTGAAAAATCACTTGCATCGCACATCGTACACTCATTTATATTTGTGTAGCAACGAAGATCGTTAGCCGCAAATCTTTTGAGCTTTCAACTCATTGAAAGTCACTGAAAAACCGTCGGAAAAGTGCCGCTGTTACTTCAGACAGCTTCCAAGTATAACGTTACTAGTCAAGTGCACCATCCCTTAACGTTTACACACAGCACGCAAAGCAAAAATGGATATGCAGAAAACACAACACAGCCAAAGACGTTCGGCTGAGTTTTATAGAGGACACATCACAACAGGCTTTACATGACTGTTCAGAGACGGCAGATTTCGCATTATTCTAATGCACCAGGTGATTCAAACTGCTCCAATAAATAAATAAATAAATAAATAAATAAATAAATAAATAAATAAACACCTGACCCCCTGTCAAAAGACAGGCGTATCTGGTACTGTATGTGTACTAGCACTTTGAAATAATTCATAAAATATTACAACTAATGCAGCATTGCAGACATTATACCAATTAAAATAATAACCAACAAGATTAGAAAATGTATTAATTCATTTTTTTCAAGTAATAGCAGTCACAGTAACATTTAGCCATGTGACCAGCTTGAGGAACACGGCCAGTGTCCTGACAGCTGGTAGTCGGTCTGTATTAAATTTTTTTTAGTATTTTAGGAAAGCTAGTCTTTAAAAACAAACAAACAAACAAACAAAAAAAAAAAAAAAAAAAAAAAAAAAAAGAGAGATCCCACCTGGCCAAATCAATACATGTTTTTCTCAAGTTAGGAGTCATCAGTGCTCTGATCTGACCAAGCGTAATTTCTTCGCTTGAAGAATGTGGTTTCTGTCCATAAACAACGCAGAACACAATTTTACTGATAGAGAACGTGGTCGCTGGCCAAAAAATCTAACGAGCATATGACCCGTGACTGTACTTTCAAATTCAATTCAAACTTTGTGACGGTTCTAAACGGCGCAGGCTGTAGGACTGAATCGACGACAAACAAACGCTGCGCTCGTACACAGCGGTAGTGTGCGTTTATAATAATTTAATATTCTGTTCTGTCAATCTAAATTTCCAGAAATTCACACATATAATGCTTGAAAAAGCAAACCTGCCAGATGCACCCCTGAAGCAAGCGATACGAGACATTTCATCCGTCAAGACTCTAAGCGTCTGATTAAAAAGTCTTTAATTGTAATAATAATAACCAGACTGTCTCGAGTTAGCGTCTTAGGTTCCATTCGGTTATTCTAGCATTACAGCACACACTTACAGCTTTCAGAATGTTGTGCGGGAACAGCTGTGCACACTTCATACTATAAACACCATCACCACCAGGCAGTTAGTGAAAGTGATGGGGTGAACAGAGGCCAGTGGCATCAGGAAAGCAGGGGATTCAGACATAAACAAACACTAGACTATTACCACCCAACAGCTTCACTAGGAGAGGTCTTCAGCAGACAAGGGCTTAGCCGATAATGCCGCTGACCTCGTCTCTGATGTTGACTCTCTGCTATGTGAAGAAACTGTCTGCGAAGCCGTTTATTTGCTGTCTGCACACAGAAGTGGAGCCTGTTGACGAGGAATTTAACTAAAGTTACAGATTTTAATGATTCCCCATCCTCTAGGGTGTTAAAGGTTAATACGCAGAATTCCCCTCCATCAATAGGATTATGTGGCGTTGGCTGACATTTTTCATACTCAGTGGCCTTTAAGCAGAAATGCTGAGCTAGTTTTACTCAAAAAGCAAGTTAATAATGACGGAACGTATTTTCAGGGTGAACTAGCAAAAACACGTATGAGTACATCAAAACATTCTCGTGTTTGTCCGTGTCAGTTCACATGAACTCCGAGGCCCAGAAGCACTAATCTTCAGGCTGTGTGGGGTGTAGGCTAAACGCTGGGGTCAGATGCTGCTTTGCGTCTCACGGGTGGCGCCACTCTCTGCAACTGCAGTATCGGATTAACATGCGCCGAAGCGGCCTGAATCAGAAATCAGGCCCGAGTCTCAACTCCGGTCCTGGCGGCCCACGTTCCTGTACAGTTTACAATTTTAACCTACCAAAACATATAAAAGTTTGTTACTAGACGACTATTTAACGGAAGTGCTTTAGGCACGTTTGCACCTACTGTAGCAGTTACTACATGAGTAACCCAGAAGCATCCATAACTGGAGTGTTTAACAGGTAACTGTACATAATGCATGTTCCCCAGATGCAAAAACTGATCTCAAGTGCTTTTCTTGGACCAAGCATTAAAATCATCACACGTATATCTACGCATGATTTCCAGATCACTGAATTGTCTAGGTGACTTTAGCTAGGGAATAGGTCAGTTTCATCAGGTCCAGAGCTGCCAACATTGCTAACAAGAAAATCCCAGTGGGCAGAGAGGATGTGGGGGGTTATGCAATATTATTTTTGTCTCCAGATGTGTGCCAAGCTACAATGGAAAAAAAGGCAAGGAAAAATCAAGCGTGGCCACTACTATAATAAGAATAATAATAAGTTTGTTTTTTTTGTTTTTTTAAAAAAATCAAAGTAGAAGTAACTGCTTTCTGAAATAAACATGCATCTTTCATGTCCTTCCCCCTCGAGTGAATTGGTTTTTCCACCGCGTGACTTTCCACTGGTCTGCCTGAATTTTTCAGGTGTCGCCTTACTGCCATAATAGCAAGGGGTCAAAAACGGACAATACTATGACTAGACGGTTGCACATCTGACGTTCTTCTACTGAACTTATGAAGTAGTTCAACTGCTGAAAAGTCCTTCTTATGAATGGTGAAACATCACTAAGATCACACCAAATCCAGTTTACTTGCACTTCCACCAGTGGAAACTCCGGCATCTTTTCTGAAAATACAACTGGACGTCCGATAGCACTCGACAACCCATCAGTAAATATCCACTTACAGACTTTAAAAGGCGCATACCAACTGCTGCGATAAGTTTTTTTTAAATGCAGCAATTAGGATACTTGGATGTAAAACTGTATGAGGATCAAGGGGATGTGAGCTAAATCCTTCAACGACAGAGAAAGCTAGCCCTGGCTTCCCGAATTAATATTTCAGAAGGGCAGAGTCTTCTTTAAATAGGAGCCCACTTCAGTTCTCATCTCTCTCCTCCAGCAGTCCATGTTGCCCGGAAACTGCCTTAATGGCGCATCTTTTTCAATATCTTTTCATATGTATTCCGTATGTATTATTCAGACGTTTAATATCTTCGCATACTCCCTCTGGGTAGTTAAGATTCCCAGACTCGGCCCTTATTTTGTTTTCCTCCCTCTGCGCTTCTGCCTTGCTCTCTGGCTCTCTCCAGGGAGAAGAGAAGGTCACATCTTGTGCACCTCCTCTCCTCAAAACCTGCTCTCTATCAAAGCCAATGGAATGTGTGTGTGTGTGTGTGTGTGTGTAGAGAAAGTAATGTAGTTATGGGGTTGAGAAACACCTTGGCTAAGATTAAGAGTAGAGAAAAGCAATAACAATGGATGTGGAGCAAAACGCACGGCAGTCAATGGGAGGACGGAGGGTGTGGTGCAACAAAAACTTGTTATTGATTAACGTCCGTGTGTTGAGGATGGAAATTGTTCTACTGCGGTAAGTAGAGACGTCTAACACATGTATAGTTCCTCCTGAGAATTGAATTCTTTAGGGCCTGATGAAGAAGTGTCACAAGCGAAAACTGAATCTCAATAAAACAGCGTTAATTGCCAGGAGTGATTAGGAAAAACGACACAAGCAGAGAGACGGAGTAATTACGATCCGTCTTCGTCACCATCATTAGCGGTATAGGCCTCTTCACCCTGCCATCTTTCTTTCTTCCAATGTAGTCACTGTTGCCATGGTAAACCAAACTCGAATCCCATTTGCCTCTCAGCACGACCCAGCTGTTCACCGCTGAGGTAGACAGAGGGAAAATACACACAAACGCAAAACTACCATTTTGAGCAACTGCATCCTTCAACAAACTCTTCTCTTTCACTTCTTTTTCCATAGAATATGCTATATTGGCCAACAATTGACAGACCTGGGTTAATAAGAAAAAAAAAAAAAAAAATTCACAAGATTCATTAGAAATCAGAAACTAGTCACAGCCTTGTAAATCATTTAATGAGTACTAAACAAATCCAATGTTCCAGGGTTTTATTCACAGGTTTTCAATACAGTCCCTCTATGATGTCACGACCGTAGAAATGAACGCAAAGTCAAGCAAACTCCACAATATTCACAGGCGCCTGCAAATTTTTCAAAATGACTGCAGATTTTCCGCAGATTTGGGCCAAGACGTATTACGTGACATCACAATGCGCATTCAGCCAAAGCCCTCTTCGATTCACGTGTGTCGGACATGAGTACTGCTAAAAGGTCTCATTTCCCAACAAACATCACTGTGAAAGACTGTGCAAATCTATTTCGTGCAATTGCAAGTAGTTTTCCACAACAACAACAACAAAAAAAGCACAAAAACCGCCGCAGATTACATCGTTTGAAAGTCTGAAAAAAGCCGCAGCTAAATCAAGCATTTTTGGCCACAACAATCACAAAAAAACTTACGCGAAATCCTATTAATAAAAATCCTACGGACAAAAACCCTTTGGCTCGGCAGCGAATACATTCATTCCATGTAAAAAGCTCCATATCCTTTGAGTCCACTAATAAATATAGAGCTTTTATACCAGAGCCCTGCTGAACGCGCTGCCAGAGTTTTCATACACGCTTTCAAACTTTTCATTTACACGCCGCATGTTCTAGCACGAATCTCACATGTGGGTGGGGCTGAACAGCAATTTACTCTCATTGGCTAGTGAGATTGGGATCAACAGCTTGAGTGTCCAGCTGAGGAGGAGGAGGAGGAGGAGGAGGAGGAGGAGGATGACGCCACTGCTCCTGAGAGCACATCTTTGGGGAAAAAAAATAAACCTCAAATAGTAATTATGAACTAATATACTGACTAAGTAAGTCATTTACACTACAAAGTACAAACACTATAACTATACCGAGAACCGTATCCAGAACACTCTCCAAAACTCCAGGAAGTCTCTACTTCCTGGTCAGGGAGCTGTCGATCCAAAGCTCACTAGCCAATGAGAGTAAATCTGTGTTTAGCCACTCCCACACGTGAGAGTTGTGCCAGAATGGCAAACGTAAACTTGAGGAGCATAAACGAAAATCTAGCAGCGCGTTCATAAACCACGATTAGCGAAAACAAAGCTTAGACGACTTTAAAAAGAATGCTGTTTATTTTAAGGCCATGTTCCATTTTTGCCAGCGAGTTCACTGTTGTTCAGTTTCAGAGCGTTTTACCTTTAGTTCCACAGTTCTTCAGACCCACTACTTTCACCGCCATGCTTTTCTCAGTCTATTACCATAACCTGTACTCTATCTATCAAGCATGGAATAGACAGGAAGTGTATTGTGAAAGACAAGACAAAAGCCCATATTACCTGTAAATGTGTAATGATGCGGTTAGGACAACCCGATCCTAAGTGTCAGTTCTGGGACTGGGATCGGATCTGATCGAACATATTTCCCAATCCACGTGGTGAACACAAATTATGTTTACACACACACACAAGACAAGTGTAAACAGCTTGACTCTATGTATTAAGGCATGTCGCCGTTGCACCTCTCATGTTTCTGATATCTTAGCAACAAAAGCTTGCAGAGACTCATCAGGATCTGGTATCGGGTTTCAGCCAACACTCACGTGTGTGCCTAGCTGTGCTGTCCTCTCAACGTTTTCTTTCAAGTTAATACAGTGTCAATCAAATCTGTGCCACGGAGAGCCACAGGCATTACCCAACAGCGTTCCGCCCCCCCTTCAAAGACATGAAAAAGGTTCGAGACCAATTCAGGCTTGCCACTAATTTCACCACAGCTGCTATGACTCTCCGTATAGCCTGCAAGATAGGCTCACACTTATTAATCACTCGGGGTCAGCAAAAGTCTTACGCTGACTGGGGCTTTTGCTTTAAAGGTGAATGATAGCTTGGTTTGCCCTGAGAGAGCTAACAGGGTAATAATCGTGAGCTTTCAGTGGTTAGTTTTAAAACCACAGCCTTGAGGTGTAGGTTGTAATTACACTGATGATCAGCCGTAATGAAGTAAAAACACTGAACTATTATTGCCAGACCGTGTGTTTTCATACCTGTGCTACTTAACAGGACCAAAATATGAAGTTTCATATTTCAGGGCTGGATATAATAGGGTATTTTCTCTGGAATGAATGAGTGGAAAATCCTAAATCCAAATGCACACAATGACCCACAATGTACAGTCGGTACTCCACGATCAGCAGAACTATCAA
Organism: Ictalurus punctatus; assembly: GCF_001660625.3. NCBI lineage: Eukaryota > Metazoa > Chordata > Actinopteri > Siluriformes > Ictaluridae > Ictalurus > Ictalurus punctatus. Next base: position 27,807,952 of record NC_030421.2, read on the forward strand.
AACACTGGCTTCCTATCTGAATCAGTGTCAGTTATATTCTATAGCCGGCTTAGTTAACCCAAAATAAAGCATCATTCAAACTTCAGATTTCAGCGAGATATTTCTCTGAGCAGAGAGGGAAAGAAAACGCTCCTAGTTCTGCAGAGGACATCCATCTGGCTTATGCAATTAGAAAACCCTGTTATCATGGCACGTCCATTCGCACGGGCTCAGAATATAGGACCGTCTGCATGAAATTACCATGTCAATGCATGTAAATCTCAGGCTTTCTACATAGATTTAGACAACTGGCTATAGCCATGTGACCTCTCTCGTAAGCCTTGATTTGTTTCGTCGACATAAAGACTCCAAATTAGCCTGTCGTCTTAAGCGGAGCGTTCCTGAAACGCTCGATTTGAATAATGCACAAGGGTAACTCGACGGGTTCAATCCATTTTAGGCAAACCCATAAACTCCCACTCATCCTCGTATAATAGGAAGGACAAATCTGCTCCAGAACCTCGCCAATAAAATATAGTATTCATTGTTACGTCATGTTCCTTCACCGGTAGTTAGAAATTAATAGTGAATATACCTGACAACCCGGTACAGCTCACATGCACTCAGAGATAATTTAAGCCAGGCAACTTTGATGAGCTGCCATCTAATCAAACGCAACCATTCAGGTAATTAATTAGTCTAACAGAGCTTGAGAGAAAATGAAAATAATAACAATAGCACTTCTGCTTAACTGGAGCCGACTGCCTGGTCTTAGGTGCTACTTTTCTCTTTAATTGAGAGTGAAAGTTCATTAAGAAATTCACGCTAATGTTTCATTCGCTTAGCCAATTAACCCTGTACGCTCCTTGTGGGCCACAATGCGCTGTATAAAGCTTTTCCGGCTACGTTTAATGAAGGTGTGATTCAACACGTGTTCCAGGCATTAATGATTGGGGGGGGATTGGGGTGGTTAGGGGACATTTCCAAAGGAAAGATCGCTCGGCTCAGTATGGTGACGTCCGTGAAAACCGAACAAGGTGGCATGTCTGAAGAACGATACGGCTTAGAACCTATCCTTTGAACCTCACGTGCGAAATGAAATGGATCTTAAGCCATGTTTCAAAATCTGGAAAGCTATTAAATAAAAATAAGTTGGTGTGGGAGCGTGGAAAAACGCCTTAGTGTTTTTCATTTCATTGCACAAATCTAACAGCATCACGAACAGCCTCTAACTCACGCTCACTTTTGAACACGACTGAGAAAAAAAGAAAAAGGAAAAAAAAAAAACACACACTACAGCTGAGCAGTGATTCCATGAGTTAAACAGATGGCTAAATCTGTTTGTGGATGTATATGAGCATACGCAACATTAAAACCTGTGCGGAATTAGATTATGTTTTAGCATTATTCCACCTCACTGCCTCACTATGCTCTGAAACACAATTACCAAAGCCTTGTCCATGGCAAATGAAACCACGAACAGCCCCATAAATTAGCTAAATGAGTTGATACAATCATTTAATACCATTTCTGCCTTCTTTTACTTTTGTTACTCCAGATTCTGGCATGTAAGCAATCAAAGTAATGGAACATTACAATCTAATCTAAAAATGCACCTATAGCTGTTCTCCCTGGCACACCCAGCCATCAGGAGGGGTGAAGCAATCTGGAAGATTTAGGAGGATGTACCAGCCGTCGTAGATGCTATGACACACGACTCTCAAACCATTTAAACTCCTGTTTTACAGCTTCATCCTGATGAACTTGCTGGAAGGGTTCACGTTCGGCTCACCTCGTCTCTAGGCCTCTCGCATCTCCCTCCATTAGTGTGTAATGAGCAACATGATTTAAAATTGCTGTGATCAGACCGAGACGCATCATCCCCCAGTAAAGCATGTGCCCACTACACCAGGTCAGGGGGAGGCTTCATCTACTCCACTGTGTTGACTGATTACATGCTACAGTGCATTATCTTGTGCACAATGTTTCACATACAAGGCATTGACATGAAACATATAGACAGACATTTATTGTAGTTCTGTCCTAAATAAAGACTGCAGATGCAATCTCCAATTCCAATGAACAGTTGGAAAATCTTAAATATTGATGACAACGATGCTTCTTCGGTAAATGTGAAAAGGCACCGAATCATTATGGGTCTTCTGCAGACTGTATAATTAAGCAAGACTGGCTCAACAGCACAGTTAAGCATGGGTCACTCATCACACTGAAACTCTGAGGACAATTTTCACTGCCAGTCTATGTAATCCTAGAACACCATAAACCTACAACTGCCACACTACCAAGCAGCTACGGTGCAATGAACCCAAGGGACACAATTTCAGCTGCAATGCTAATAATAATAATAATAATAAATGTTTTAATAAATGGACCTAAAAGAGGCAGGATCAACAAACAGGGAACTAATGTAAAGCAGGTAAATACATTTATTTAAATAAACTCAACACTCTAAAGAAACGCCACAATTTTTTTTGCAGCAAAGGCTCAAGTCAAAACTTCTAGCCCAAATAATCCAAAAAGTATTTATTTTTTTTAAATTCTAAACTAAAGCCTCTATACTTTTTTTGTGTGTACACGTATGCGCACAGTCACACGCATAGCCTTTCAAAGTATTCTCCATTTGACACGTGCGCGTACGCAGGCAGTCGGTGCATGCGAATTACGACAACTTGCACTACCACTCCTGGCCTAGAGTCAGTACAGAGCAGTAAAGGCGGTCTTTTGGCGTGAAGGACGACATCGAAGACGACTCACAACAACATGAACAATGCTTGGGCAATCTCTCGCCACGATTAGCACCCATATACACATCCTTATACTCTTTAAGGCTAGAATTATACAAATGTGGGTACATTCTAACCTGCACTCTTCCGTTTATTCTGTTTTTTCCTTCGACTGCCTTGAGAATCAATGGCCCTCGGTCACTGCTGCCACCTTGTGGAACAACCAAATAGTGCAATAGAATTAAATGTGCATGTGCGACCTGTTAGACCGGTAGATCGGTGCGCGTACCGTATGCTCGTACTCTGCTGATGACGAAATTTGCACCACGTGTACTGTACACTGTTCCTAGCCTATGCGTAAAAAGTGAATCATACTTTCTACTTAAGACCTTGGGGTAACCTATATAAAATATTATGGGCATAAAAATTATATACATCACTGCAAAACAAACAAACAAACAAACAAACATCATTTGAAACTGCATAGTCAATACACCCACATGAAAGGGGAAAGGAGTTGTGCTATGCATGCACACACACACACACACACACACACACACACACACACACTCATTTGATTAATGGCTTTTTTTTATTTATCTGAAGTTGCTTCTAAATTCTACAGGTCTGGTTTCTGGATTGTTTATGAAAACGTTTATTTAAATGGCAGGCATTTAAAAAAAAAAAGTCTATTTGAGAACATACAGGAGCTACAAACAATAGTCCAGGACTGATCTGAAACAGAACAGTGTTCACTGCAGGTCTATCCCCTGTGTCAGTTTAACTCTCGTACTCGTACTGAATGTGTACAGTAGTTTGATAAGAAGTCCCAAACGTGACACGGGTGAACGTATTTTTTTGGCGTGCGTCTACAAAACTAATACCTATCTGCCTATAATGTGCACTCAATGTGGGGAGCAGGAAAGGTTTCGGAAACATCCACTAAAAACATTCATTTGTACGTATCGGACAAAGACCGAGACTGAGAGCGCTTACAACAAAGACTCTTTACGCACGTTAAATGAATGTCACAAAAAAAAAAACAAAAAAAAAAAACACACAAACACGTCACAGAATATAAGAATTGCCTTGTTACAGAACAAGTTTTTAAATAAGTTTTTTATTAGTGTTAGTCTTAGATTATGTGGAGTAGCCGGCGTATGCGCTGTTACTATAGCAACAATAACATATCAGAACGAGCTATTCATGTAACGTTCATGTTACAGCCAGAACTACCTAAGCTATATGAAAATAACGGCAATCAGATTTGAGCCTTTACCCATGTTGTGGTGTAAACAATGGGCAGTTGTGGTTCAGGTGGTAGAGTGGGTTGTCCACTAATCACAGGGTTGGCGGTTCGATCCCTGACCCCTCGTGCAAGACACTCAACCCCAAGTTGCAGGGCTAGCACCTTGCATGAGTGTGTGAACGAGTTCGTAGAAACCGTTAAGGTTAGAGGGCGTTATATAAGCGCAGACCATTTACTATTGATATTAATAGTTATACACCTCTAGAAAATATACAAGGTCTCTTCATATATCACACGAGAGTAGAGGATGAACATGCTGATTAATGACATCTTTTTCAACATGTTAGTCACACCACACAGGAAGTAAAAGAAAATGGTCTATATTACATGTAACCACGAAGCCACTTCAGATCTCAATTTACCGCATGAAGCCCAATGAAATAAAAGGAATCATGCAGCAGTCTCCGTAGCTGCCATAATACTTTTTTATTATGTCTCTCAGCCTTACCCTCATGCTGCTTTTTCATTCCGGAAAAATGAATGAATGAAACCTAAACGAACACAAATGAACCCAACGCCACACCATCCCACACGCACACCCTTCTAAATGATGTCAATTTTCAGGCGAGGCTCATGAAAAGGGCCAATTACTCGGCCATCCCTTCTCTCTGCCTCCCCCATCATGGATCTCAGCAGGCGGGCTATGATGGCCGGCTGATGGAACAGCATGATGGAACAGCCTCTCTGAGCCCCTGGTGCATCCCAAAAACCGCCTGGTCTTTCCAAGACCACCGCTGTGAGACTCGGAGGAGAGGAGGGACAAAATGGCATACTGCGTGATCACCTCCAATGGCTAGGAGGAAGGACAGAGCGTGTTAGTCAGAGCCTTTATTTCCCAAATGAGCACCAATTACGATAATTATCTTAATAACCGTGCATGAAACTCAGAGCTCCGTTTTTAAAATGGCACATTTGTACCTACCAGGATGGAGTGGCAGCATTCTGGCAAGAGTTTCTGTGGTTTCAAAGCACGGAATGGAAGGCTGAGGTTTTTTTTTGTTGTTTTATGTAAAAAATAAAAAAAAAATATTAAAAAAAAGGATTAGACTAGTTCAGGCTAATTTCTGTGCTCCGGTTCTCATTTATATAACTGTCTGTGCTACAAGGAAAGAATACTTGTGGCTTAGGAGTAATTCTGAGGCTGAATATAGTCCATCTCTGATGTGTAATATTAACAAAAGAAATTTAAAGGGGGGGGGGGGGGGGTTCCATATTGGGCAAATAAAAAGAAAAAGATATATTAGTAGTTCAGCAAAGGAAGAACAGAAGTCAGGCTAACAACCCCTGGCACCAAAACAGACCTTTGTATGTACTTTTACAGCACGTCCCCCTGAAGCCATTACCATCCTTCTTTGCCGAATTTACACAAGGAACACTTTCCTAAAGCTTAATAGGCTAATTTATATTACCCCCCAATTAACCCAACAAAAGCTTTATTTAAAGCCTATATTTTATAACCGGGACGAAGATAAAAGCCTCTGCAATGTGGTAAAAGCCTCTGTAAAAATGTACAGCTGTATAAAGCGCACACAAAAAAAAGCTGAACTATTATTTACAAATTATCTGCATCATTCTGTCATGATGGCTGCCGTGCGCTAGTCGCTAATTAGCTCGCGCACAGGGAGGTGGAGACCTCGGATGGGGCCAGAGTTCCTAAAGCATTTCTGTGAAATTGCAATTCTAATTTCTTAATTACTGTAATTTTCAGTCCAACACATTAGGGGAGATCTAGCTGAAGCCCAGAGTTCATTAAATGTTGAGAGGTTATTTTTTAGCTTGCCCTTCCAAAAATGATTTGATGAGGTTCGTAATGACGAATGAAATAACAAAAGGGAAAGTCGGCGATCGCTGCCGGTCCTGGCTCTGTACATTTTTTAAGTGTTTTTTAAGTGTTTGAAACCGCAGCCATGGTGATTTCTTTCTAAAAATCAATGAACAAAGCTAATACTGAAGTGTTTGTTGTTGTTTTTTTTAAACAACCTATCCAATCACAAGTCTTATACACTTACTCTGCAGTGTTTCTGGGAGCTATGTAAAACTTCACTTATCTTCACAAGTGGACAGAGAGAGAGAGAGAGAGAGAGAAGTTTGGCAAGGAGAGAGGATTTGGACTGAGCATCAGTGCTGGGATAAATCCTAAGCCTAAAGCCATCCTCTGTCTGGACACTTGGCACACACACACACACACACACACACACACACACACACACACACACACACACACACGTACGTGCGCACGCACACACACACACACGCGAAACTGATGCCAGCTCAAGCTTGTGCTTACACAGAACCCCTGGAGTGTTGAATCCTGTGCAGCACCAACACGCCAGCTGTCCGTACTCACAAACCCTCTCAGCCACTCTGACTTTACAGCAAGTCAGATATGTTAACATCCAGAGTCGTAACAGTATGAATATTTCATATCACGATTATCGTGACCAAAACTATCACAGTTATCATTATTATCCAGGTATTGTTAAGATGTGCTGAAAATGTACAAGAAGTGCTCATACACACACTGAAATCATTTCAACAGGTTTTATATTCGTGTTCAGCCACACACCGATTACATCACCTGCCCACCGCAGCGCCGCCCCCACCGTCATTTTGCTTGTTGATAGTAATAAAAATCATTTAGTTCAGTTAGAGAACACGGCGGAAGGCAATGACGGCGCTCAGGAGAACATCAAGAGGACGTCAACCTTTCAAGAGGACCAAATCCGAATCGTGCTCATATTTTGGATTTGATCAAAATGCTGAGGGTTAAAGTGCACCTTTTCAAATATGACCTTCCATGCAGTGTGTTATAGAGCTGTTTGTGAATGTAAAAAGTCTGCAAAGTTTCAAAAATCAAAGCGCACGTCAAACGGAGTTATTTGTCTCCCAAAAGAAGGAACCGATTCTGAACAGCTGAAACGAGTCGTTAGTGATTCCAGACTTACTTCCTGTACCAACCTACGTAGGTTTGTAACAAAAAGCCCCGCCTCTGGTCTTCATTGGCTGCTCGTCAACAGACGGAGCTCAAACTCGTTATGGTAGTGGGCATTTCCTTTTCCGACACACGCTGACAGCGGTAGACCAATCACAACACACTGGGACATCTGAATGAATCATTTTGAACGGATCATTCAACGAGACTTGTGTGACACTGGGGGGGGATCCTGCAGCTTAAATTATGAGCACGCTAAAGTGTTTTTTGACCTTGGATGCATGTAAATCTACTGTATGAGACCTTTAAAACAAAATTAGGCCCGTTTCAAAACCATAATATGCGCATTTTAATAGAAGCTGGTAACCCTGTCTGCAGAGCTTTCCAGAAGAAAATTGCTTCGAAAGGGGTCTTTTGTGCTTCGTTGGCGCTTTCCCTCTTGCCCCCCTCGTTTTTAAATCGCTCATGAATACCCGTGCGGCCGTGCGCATTTCACTTTCACTTTCGAATTGGCAGCAACTGCTTGAATGGCGAGTTCATTATTATTCTTAATGAAAAACACAACAACAACAAAATAGCACAATGACAAACTCCCTTATATTAAACCAAATCTTCCGCCATCGGCTTGTCAGTCAGCTCGCCTCACTCTTTCTGTCAGGAATGAAATCTGACTCGTGCAGATCTGTGCTGCGACTCGGACTCATTCGGCTCGTGCTGAATCGAGCAGACGCGTTTAGTTTGTAATTGTAGCGTCTGCTTTCACGCTCAAAAACACAAATGTTGCATGCTGCACCTGCGTCAGACTCATGCTGAGAGTGTGTGGACAGCATTTAGCATTTAGCACTAGTTTTGCAAATCACGATATCCATGCACGGTTTTAATGATAATTAAACGTGACGCGTTAATGCTAACCGTCAGGGAATTTTATTGTGGTTTATCGTGAAACCGGTAACCGTTTCATCCCTATTACCGTCACACCACATAGCCTGTGTATCTTTTAGCTTGCGCCTGTTGTGTGGAGTGTATTATCTGTGAATAACATGGTCCACCACAAAAAGTTGGGCTTCAATCCCCTAATCAGACAAGCCAGAAAAGGAAAACAAAACAAAACTGTTGTTCAAACAGACAGGAAGGAGTGAGCTGTTGAAATCAAGCACCACTGGGATGACAGCTTAGACTCTGTATTGAGGAAAAACACAACCTAAGCCTGTAATCAATTATGATAGTCCAGAAAAGGAGTGTTTTGTGCATCACCTCAGCAAGGTGACCACTAAAATAAGGTCCTGCTCACCTAAGCATATCATACCCATCGTGCGCTCCTAAACCCACATTCACCGGGTCTCAAAAGCACCCGTGAAAATGAAAGCGAGAGTGAAGGAAACAGACGGAGTCACTGAAGACTCGCTCATTCGCCTGGCTGCTGGACCGTGACTACTTCATACCAGCTCCATTATCAGAGTTCACACCCAGGCTAAACTCTCATTCGCTGTTGCCTCCCGGTTCCGAACTGTTCGCGTCAGTTTCGCAAGAGCTGATGATAAATTAAAGCCATAAAACAATAACAACAACGCAGAGCAGCAGAGCACGAGGGGGGCAGTCAATATCCATCCGAAACGTCTCCAAGAGGCCATAAATTAAAGCAGAGAGACCACACACTGGTGCTTGGGTCATGATTCCTTTAACGGCAAATTTCGTTCCCGCCCCTCCCGAGATAGTTAAGGACCGTCACAGCTGATTGCTTTTTAGGAATCTTTCGATTTATGGTCAGAGTGAACCCGCCCGCTGGAGACTCCCCAGGAGGGAGACTAGGACTTAATTGACTAGACGTGATGGCCTCTCTCATTGAGCCGTGTGGTGCGGGCTCCTGCTGGGCCTGGCCTGAGAAGCCATCACTCCATCCTGCCTATATTCAAGCATCAGCTCCTACTGAATATTCATCAGCTCGTGTGCCATTACAGCCAATGGGCCAGTGAGCCTGCTGGGGGTTGATGGCGATTGGATGGGCGAGCTCTCTAATCAAATCAACTTGCGTTCAGTATTGTGGCATCCACAGGGCACAAACTACTCCACCCAGGAGCTGCAGAGAGCACAGAGCAGTGGCACCACGGAGAGGCATGAATGACAGTTAATTAATCTTGATTAACCTATTTAATAAGCATTAAGTGAGATTTTAAAGAGGCCTCATTGTAATCAGTTTCAAAGAACAAGCCTCATCTAAAATCCACCATATAAAGCCGTTGTTTCAGGCACTAAAACAGTGGGATAGTCACGATTCTCACTCTCTCAAACACACACACACACACACACACTCTTACTCATTCTCTGCAACCCTACAGAGAACTGATTCGTGGTAGTTCTGAGTGTTTAATTTCTAGCGAGCGCTCCAGATGAGATCAGTAGGCATTCTAATCCCACCAAATGTCAGAACTTTTTTTCCTGACTATTCCATCATCCAAACCGCACACACACTCCCTCAATGGCCTTGCAGAGGGCCAGACTGATGCGAACGAAGCTGCACTAACTAATGTAATCCTTTTGTAAACACATCGTAACAGGACAAGTTCTTTGAGCTTTAAAATCAATGAAATCTGCTGCCACAGACGTAAAGTATGGAGCTAAAACACCTAAACGCTAAGCACACAAAAAAGAAGAGTACCGATACCGTTCAACAGAAAGCTATCGGCAAAAGCCTTCTCCAGTTATATACCACGAGGTGCATGTGAACGTAACTATTACGATTCTTAAAACTGGCCTGTAGGTAAAATATATATATATATAAAATACTATTGGGGTTTTCCAAAGCCCAAAGATATTTTGCAAATAGTTACAGATTCAAGAAATGAAAGAGAACCAAATAGTATTTTACTGCAAGATAAAGTGCATCTGAAAACGTAGGCTAATTATCCTGTAAAGTGTTCTGAAACAGAAACATGAGTCAGAAATGTGTTAGCAGTTAATGCCGTTATTTTTGCATTCCACATAGCCACTTAGCTTATTGTTACCTGCATTTTGTTGGTTTCTACTTTTACTCTACTTACAGAAAATACATTTTTATCAAATTTGGCCAAACTTTTGTGGACACCTGCCCATCACACCCGTATTTGCTTGTTGAACGTCCCATTCCAGAGTTAATCCCCCTCCCCCATTTCCTGTTATAAACACCTCCACTCTTCAGAGAAGGCTTTCCACTAGATTTTGGAGTGTGACTGTGGCGATTTGCCCATTCGGTAACAAGAGCATTAGTGAGATCGGGCACTGCTGCTCTCCCAAAGGTGTTCAGTCGGGTTCAGTTCAGGGCTCTGTGCATGCCACTCGAGTTCTCCTAATCCAACTTTGGTACACCATGTCTTCATGGAGCTCACTTTGTGCGCAGGGGCATCGTCAGGCTGGAAGAAGTATGGGCTCGACCCCAGTGAAGTGAAATTTTCCAGCTAGTTCCAGTGAAGGGAAATTATACAAACGGTACTCTAAACCCAACTTTGTTCCAACAGTTTGGGGAAAGCCGACATATGGGTGTAATGGTGAGGTGTCCACAAACTTAGGGTCATATAGTGTAGCTTTAGTTCATGGATGAAGCATGGTAAATTAAACTTACTATACATTTTTTCTCGACATAAACCTTCATTATGTTATACTACGGATTAGGCAGATAACCAAACCTGTGAGAATCTCAGAAAAACAGCCTCTCTAGCTAACCCAGATTAGAGGTGGGCATTTAACCAGCTAGCATGCTTGTGGATTTTCAAACCAAAAACTCTACTGACAACATGCAACATTACATTTATACTGATTTTAACATGCAGTGAATTATTAACTTTTTCATATCAGGACGTTGGAATTTAATTGAGTAAAATTCCATAATTAAAAGTCCTTATTAATATCGTTTAAATGTCCTCATCAAAACAAACACACATTGTCTAATAGCTTTCCAAGCATAGTATGTAAAAAGAACATCACTCATCATGTGTCTGGTTTGATCTAACCGGTTTAGGAAGGTTTCGAACACAGGGACGGAAATGTTAAAAATGCTATTTTCTTATAGCCACTTCTCATTTTGTGAAGCGCAACAACCTTTTGCTGTATCCAGCTATATTCCTTGGTCTTACCCATTGTTATGAATGACTGAGGGAATTTGGCCTGTGTGTTATCTCATATTTATACCCCTGCGAAACAAGTCACGGTTGAATAATTTCTTGTTCATAGTTACCCATGTGTACTAAAAAGTGTACATCATCAATGGGAATATACTTCAAATATATACATTTCGCATACAAATTCATAGGGGTGCCAATAATTGTTGCACACCTATATTTAACAAAGATTTTTTTTTTTATATATAAACCTGTGTTTTGTTTGCAGTTGTTTGATATCCATGAGAGTATTTTAGTGAATTTTCTTAACAAAATATTAGAAGGTTAAACAACAAAGAATTTTTCACAGCCTTCTTCACTCATATTTCCAAAGATGCCAATATCAGTGGAGGGCACTGTACTTATTTTATTTCCGAATACACAAAAACAAAAAGGTGCCACTTCAAACTCCATCCAAACTCAGGACATTATGAAAGAACAATATTCCATTTCCAACATGCAACAGTCTCCTGAACCCATGTAACACACAAGCCTATTTAGGAGTCAAACTGTGACAGATTGCAAGTCTTTCACACATCCATACAAGCCAAAACCCAGAGTTACAGGCAAGCAGTAAAGCCAAGAACAATAATGAATGCACCAAGAACAAGTGTGTGTGTGGGTCCTGGTCCCAGACTGCCCTCCACAGGTTAGTGTCCTCTCGGCCCTAACACACACGCGCAGTTCACCTGCTAATTACCAACCATCAGGAGTATTACCGCAGGGACAACTGGACACTGTGCTCACAATCAGTACGTTTACACGGACAACAATAATCCGATATTAACCCGATCAAAACAATATTCTGATTAAGAAACTACAGCGATTATCGATTACTTCGAGTATGACTTTAAGGTAAACATAAATCAAATTGTGGAGTATTCCTGTTTTAGTCACATTATTGACGTGCGTTACAGACACGTACACACCTTAATCACACTATTAACGTCGTGTGAGAGTCTTCACCGCATTTTGCGACAGGACACGTACATATACACGGCAGTGCTCGACCGTTTGACGGCAAACAAGAGAGCACGGCTGCGTCCGAAATCGCGTACATGCCTACTATATAGTAAGAGAAATGTATGTATTTCAGATACTATATAGTAGGTGAGGACGCGGTTTGGGACGCAGCCCACGGCTTCAAGCGGTCGGCTATTTGCACGTACAGCATGACATAATTAACTGCACTTGAATCTTTCGTAAATGAAAAATGAAACACCCAAAACTGTATACGGTACCATAACGAAGACCAACTGTATGCTGACACGTGAAATTCTGGAGGGAACGTCGGACGGCGTGGAGCGGGGACGTGATGAAGTGTGACGTTAATCGATCTATGTTCTATAACATGTAAAACCTATACATGAAAGGAGTATTCTAAAAGGGACTCATGTAAACACCTTAATCACAATATTGTCTTATTCAGAATAAGGTCAGTAATTAGATCACTGGCTCTCAAGCGTCTCAAGAGGTTTTCAAAAAGGCGCACTTGTTCTATCCTCAGGAAATCTCAAGTTTTATTCTGATAATGCCATCCTCAGACATCCATCACCTGGAGTCCAAGTAAGCAAAATTATTCCCTCCCCTGTCAATCAGAGCGACATGAGGGCTCATCATGGGCTCTGTTAGCTCATATATGTGGAAGAGACCAGTTATTGCTTTCAAGGGTTTTCAGCTGCCCCATGACATACGATAGCATGGAAAGCAGCTTAAATAAATAAATAAATAAATAAATAAAAAAGATATGGAGGAAGCAGGTTTTCGCCGTTGCCATCTCTGCCCCTTACCTGCCATGTGACTGGGGAGAACTAGCCAGTACGTGGGAATGGGAAATGACTAAATGAATTGGGAGAAAATGCTGTGAAATGTTTTCTTTTTTTCCTTAACCAATGCTATTAGACAAATTAGAAATTATAAGCATTTTTTCAGTCTTTGATCCCAAAATATGCATATTTGAAAAATTCACTGTCAAGAATATGCAGATGGTATCTTTATTACCTTCAAGAATCTATACAGAAACATTGGGGGAAAACCTCACTGGTTAAGTTTATAAAACTGATTAAATTGGGAAAGAAACACCTGCATAACACCAGTGATGTTATGTGTTGTGTTAATACATGCTGAGATCTCTCCATTTCCCGTGTACTGACTGCAACAGCAAATTAAGAGACTCTTCTTATGCTTCTGCACCAAACGAATAGTGGAACCTGTCATTTATCAATTCTTATTTTATTGTCTCAAAGCAATGGGCTGTTCCGTTTTCCTGTAAACCACTCACTGCGCATTAATGAAGGTATCCGCTCCATCTCAAGACAAACCGGAATGTCTCTATACACACCACCAAAATCCAGACATCTAGAGGAATCGCTGGCGTTGCCTCAGAGCACTCGGCATAAAACTAAGCTAAGGAAGTCAGAATAAACACATTACAGAGACCTAAAACCGATAAGTGCCATAGTAACATGGAGAAACCCTCTTTCTCTGCTGGTGTGACGACACCCAGGGTAAAGTCAGTCTCAGACAGTCAAGGCCAGAGACAGTGACACAACACCACATCAAGACAAAGTGAGACATGGAAAGTCAAGGGAGAGGCAAACCCAATACTACTATATCTCTTACACTGGACAAAACATCAAATCAGAATACAGCGAAGGCAGTTCAGGTTACAAAGTAATAAACTCGTTCACTGCCTTGAACCTCAGCAGGATTATTAATGATGAATAAAAATACAGAAAATATATTAAAACGACAAACGACACGACTGCCAGCTAAAATAGTTATACTCCGATAAATATCATTTTTAATCATTTGTATATTGAATGAAGCTCAGGAATACTGCTACTGTTCACTATTAATACACAGTAAATATTTTCCAGATGCAATCAGAAATTAATTTTCAGACCCATTAAAACATTCAATCAAATGCATCGGGCAAAACTAAAACTATTACAAACGTGGCAGGATTGCTGCGATAGTCGGTGTTCCGCGGGGTCACGTGGTGTTCGGCCGCACACCGATTACATCATTCGTTTATCATGTGACGAGAGTGAGGCGAGCTGACTGACATGGCGATGGCGGAAGATTTGGTTTCAAAAGTTCTATGTTTAATATAAGCCAGTTTGTCATTGTACTGTTTTGTTGTTGTTTTTCATTAAGAATAATAATAAACCCACCATGCAAGCAACTGAAGCTAATTCAAAGCGAAAGTAAAATGCACACAGCCGCACTGGCATTCATAAGCCATTTAAAAGTAAGGAGGGTAATGCCAGAGAGAGAGAGAGAGAGAGAGAGAGAGAGAGAGAGAGAGAGAGAGAGAGAGTGAGTGAGTGCAAGAGTGAGAGTGAGTAAGTGAACAAATGTGTGCGAGGGCAGAGGCTGTGTATTAGCAGTACAGTGAGCCGAGACTGGGTGATTGATTCAAGCCCTGGCCAGTCCGCCTGCCTGCCCTCGGCTCATGATGAATGACTCGGGGTTTTAATTAACCTCCTGCACACACATCAATATTATTCAAACATGTTACTCCTTTTTCTTTTTGGCTCCATTACATGGTAACCTTTAAAACAGCCTTGGGGCTGTGAAAAATTGTAAATACCCCATACAAATATGTGGAAAACAAGTTCTATACAGCGCTTTTTCTCTCTTTGTTCCCCCTTTTCCGTGAAGTTTCCTGAAAAGTGTGAAGATGTGATCTGGACCTTTGCTCTAGAGGGCAGTAGAGAGCAGAGTCCCATGTGTTTGAGCTGCGATTAGATGTGAGACTTGGCTGAACACCAGTAGAACAGCACCGCAGCCTCATAATCATGCACATAAACATAAGCCACACCACATCGAAATCATCCAGTCAAAAGATTTCGCATAATTTAGCAACTAAAGTCTCCGGAAAATTGCTTCGTTTCTAAGAGGAAGTCGACATCAGTTCAGCGTGGTGATATCGGTTCATAATCGGTGCAGTATCGACTGGATCAGTATTGTATCAAAAGGAAATGGATCGGCGGTCATGCACACGGAGCTGCATACGTCTATATGGATGGGATAACGATACAAACTGACATGACTTTCCGTGATCAGATTAAATTGCTTTTAAATAACGGCACCTTCACCTGGTTCGATTAGGATGTCCTGATTGATTACACCAAAAAACAGCAATCATGCTCATCGTGAAACGCTGCTCCAACTTTCCCGTGTTTCATCAGGATGTCTTACAACCGAACAACAAATCTATTTACACGTGGGTGACAAAAGCCTCACTGCAAAACAATACAAAAGTTCTTCTGACTGATCACCTTAATTCTACGATATGGGAATGGTCTCTTCCAGGATGGCTCCGCCCCCATCCACAGGGCACAAGCACTCACTTTATGGTTTGATGAGGATGAAAATGATGTAAATTATATGCTATGGACTACACAGTAACCAGATCTCCCAACTGAACATCTATGGTATGTAGAGTCAGCGCTCTCCATCGTTCAAACACCAGTTGAGGGAAAATCTCTCTAGTGACAGTTCCAGAGAGTTACAGAACCGATGCATGCTGAAGACCAACACTTTAATTAGACACTACATGTCCATTTTTCCTTTGTCATCCAAACATATATGGGTAAGCGTATCAAAGTTAAGGAAACGTGTGCTTGTGTGTAATCACTTAGTCGAAGGCCTGCCGCGTGTACATGTACCATGTCCGACAGCAGTGTTCTCTCAGCCCAGTCTTTTTCTCTGTGAAAGAGGGGGTGGCAATTGTGTAAGATGACAGAAATAGTGAACCTACACCTCGATTAGATAGCCAACACATTCCACACACTTGCTTACTATAAAGCGCTGCAAGTAACGGGTTATAAAGAAACAACTGGAGGCTTCTGACACAGAGAAAACATGTACGCCTGGAAGGGTCTGTGCTTTTTTATATGCTCAAAGCATTTAGCGAGAACAAAAACCTAAGCGTGTACCACAGGCTTAATCTGGCCTCAGCATGGCTCGTTTCTGTAGTGATGTCTCCCCAGAAATCCGAGTTGAAATCCGAGCGTGACTTTCATATCCGAGCGTCATTTGGCTGCGTAACAGGCGTGCAATCTCTAATCTTTATAGATGGCGTGTGAGGAAACGTCTGTGTGTTTCGAAACGCGGCAAAACAATAAAGCAATTATCCTGAAGAGACCATAAAAAACACATTTACACAAAGAATGGGAGGGTGATGAGTTCCTGGATCAACAGGAAATGCTAATGTTGGATGTGACATTTGGGAAAGTTGTCGCCATGGCAACGTCGCCGCAGAGAAAACACATTCCACATCCCATCATGGATTTATGAGCTAATTCCTGCTTACACAGAATCCAGGCACAATAGCTCACGTCTGCGCCTGAGTGCAGTTTGTGTGTATATGCATCTCTATGAATAATAAATTAATGAATGGAAATAAACTGTAGAAGTGTATCGATGATTTATAGTTTATTATAGAAACAGACTTATGCGTAAATGAGACTGCAATTACCACGTGCAGTTTTTCACTCAGGTCTCCTTTAGTGAACAGTGGACTTGTTCAGCAAAACCTCATATAAAATCCATAATGAACTTTCTTTTACTTTCACACTAACCGTCGTTACCCAGATGAGGACGGGTTCCCTTCTGAGTCTGGTTCCTCACAAGGTTTCTTCCTCATATCATCTTAGGGAGATCTTCCTCACCACCGTCGCCACCGGCTCGCTCGATACGGATAAATCCACACACTTACAATCTGTATCCTGTGTTTATATGTTTCTGTAAAGCTGCTTTGAGACAATGTCCATCGTTAAAAGCGCTATACAAATAAATCGGAATTGAATTAAATGTCTTTTTAACTAAAACGAGATGAACCTTTAATTTTATACTGTCCCGGAGCAAATACCAGTAGTCTGACACGGTGTCACATTAAAAGAATATCATAGGGAAACACTATAGTCGTAGCATACGTTTTAGATCTGTCTTGATATTTTTTTTACCCTCCGATTCCAGATATCGTGTTAGATTTTACTTTTCCAGATATTCTGTTAGATTTAACATCGGCCATCTTCAGCCCGTCATCATACAGGAATAATTCACAGAATCCCAAACGCATTTCTATTCACTATACATGCTCAATAGGGGTGGGCGTTATGACAAAAACAGACCATGATATCATGACACACATTTTACAAAACGTGAAAATCTGAGCTCTATCGCTTTTATTTATTCTCTACAAAAGAAATTATTTAACATATTCACCCTACTGTCAGCTGATCGCGTCGGATTTTTCAGTCAAATTTTGCACTGCAAACCTCAATGACACTTTAACCTGTCAATGCTGGCAAGTGACCATGGTATAAGCGAGACAATCCACAGCTAGGTGTGCGTTACATGATTTTAATGTGCTCCGCTTCGGGGCGGTGGTTCTGAAAATGATTCTGTTCGGCATTCGTTTTCAATTTAACACCAAGGTTTTCATTACGAATTATATCATCAGCACACACTTGAGTAAAAAAAAAAAAAAAATAGAATCTTAGAAATATTTAAATGAATCTCAAAGTATTTGGTTTCTTAGTATTTGGCAGGTCTGCTTTTTGCTTTGATGACCGTGTGCACGCGAGCAGACACAGAATCCACAACTGTGTGCAAAACCTTATGATCCACGTTCAAATCCATCCCCGCGTCATCTGAACATCTGCTTCACTGGAAGATATAAGACTCACGGAAAATCTGACCTTTTGTACAATGGCGTTAACATGGTCAATACCAGACATTTGCTTACATTTAAATAGTCAGTTAAAATAGCCAAGACGTTGCACATTTCCTTTTTTTGTGTGTGTGTGTTTGTTTTAGGCTTATTTTCATATTTCAAAAAAACTTTTGTTTATTTCAAGTTTTAAATGTGAAAAAAAAATCCCAGATTTTCAACGTAGTCTCAGACTTCTGGACCTCACTGTATGGTTTTTTTTCCTTAGTTTCAGTTAAACTCGTGTACGTTTCTAAATGTAAAATATTGCCATGCATTTATTCAGACGCTGTTCTCTACAGCAGAATATTAGGAAACATGTATGAGGTGATTAAAAGTAAAACAAGGGATCGTATACAATCAAATGTGGATTCATTTGGTCATCAAAACATTGAACATATTATGAAAATTCAAATGACACTTGTTCTAAAAGCCTAAAGGAAATACATCACATTTCCTGATGGACGAAGATTTTAATGATATGAACTGAAAGAGCATATATATATATATATATAATTTTTTTTTGTTTTGTTTTTTTGTTTTTTTAAGTAATGCTTTTTTTTTATGTAAGCAACAGAAATCTAAATCAAGATGAGGATACCCAGTCACATTTTAAAATCTGAAGTTAAATTGTGCGGCCCCTAGAGATTCCAGGCAATACTTTATATACAGGTTTGATTTGCAGATCAATGCTAATAGCTCGTACAATATTTAAACCGGTTTTCTCTTTTCATACACAGAGAAGCATAACCACACACACACACACACACACGCACTTTGGGCTTATGAGGCACTGGCCTAGCAATGCACACGAGCAGAAAGGCACATCCTGTTTCCCACACTTCTATTAATTAGCATGGGGAAATCAAAAGCCTTGTATGCAATAGGCCATCTGAAATATGTATGAATTCAATTAGGAGGAAAATGCCCTTCGTATCGAGTTAGGAGTGGCCGAGTTAGGAGTACGATAAGAGCGAGTACAGAGAGAGGACAGACCTAACACTCGGGAGGATTGTTACGGCGAGCACTTGAAGGAAGACGGCTCGTGTGGCCACTGCACTTTTAGGTTATAAATATGACTGAGGTCTACATCAGCATTTGGAAAGGTTCAAATTTCCATATGAAACTAAATTCCCTAGCATAAGGTATGCTATATTTCCATAAATTACTATATAGTGGCCCGCTTTAAATGTCGCAGGACAATTTCCCTCTCCCATTTTTCTCCAACTGTAGTCATATTCAATTCCCAACGTGGTGCATTTCTTCACTATCACACACTGGCAAGGCTCCCTCAATGCTCTCAAGTCCTACTTTTGAAAGCCTTAGCATTACATTATTGTTGTGCACCTCAGTGTGTTTTCAGGAAAATGCTAACCGCTTGGGTGTGACACAACACCACAGAGATGCTAAATTATCCCCAGGGTATCGCATATGCTTTTGAAGGTTGCTGGAAGGAGCTGGAGTCAAACGATTATCCTGTTTCAGTACTTCTCTACTGTAGTGTTTGTTTTTTTAGCATCACAGGCCATGTTTAGACTGCCATGCCACATGCCTAAATCATTTCACTCAGACTTCAATCTTACCTTATCCTTGTCTTCCACCAGATCCGAAAGCACATCATCAGGATCCAGAATTCCCCCGTCGCAGTACTCGACGTGATGCGTCCGCACTAGGAAGTCTCCCTCCTGCACAACACACGGATTGACATCCCATCACACAAAGAACACCAACACACCAGCCATGACCCAAGCCTTATCAATTCTCTACAAATACTTCTACAAGGCTCTTCCCATGGTGCTATCTGATCCCAAAAATCAAAGCTCTCTTTAAAACAGGCCATGTTTATGAGCGCTATAAAAACATAGAAACCTAAAAGAATGTAAGTGAACTTTGTGTGAGGACAAATACCTTGATGTCAAAAGTAACTGGAAAGGAGTTTCACATGATCTAGTTTAACATACTTTTGGAGACACGAGAATCAGGAAGAGTGGAACATTACAAGAGCGGGTCAATGCTGTAGACAAGGTTGAAGAACTGGAAAGCAAGGATTCACGCACCATGCTGACAGTGCTGCCATTTCTTCAATGTGACATGTGGTGCGTTCAAGTCATGTCGGAAAGATTGTATATGCAAGTTGATTTGCGCGCATGTAATGTTTCCCATACATAGGCTCTTCTTGGGCAGCCCGCCCAGGTAGGTAAAGTCCGAATTCCAATTTTTCTTTTCAATCAAGATGCACAATTGTCAGTTCACCACTGCTCTCGCTCTCTCTCTCCGTGCCGTCAGCTCGCTCTCTCATCTTTTTAAAAATGCGTCGGGAAACCGACAACAAGTCTGATTTTACTTTTAACGTGATCAAAGAAAGAGAGATGTCCTCCCTTTGTCATAGTAACGTCTATGTACTCATGGCAGGATTATACAGCTCTGATCAGTCCGATTGCTAAACTCTACTGTGACTGCTGCTGCCCACAGTCACGGAGCAGACACTTTGTTTATAATTGTAGCGTCCATCATCCAACCAAGTATTGAGAACTCGCTTAGTATTTTACAAAATAGAGGTTTTTTAATTTGATAAACGTGGGCGCTGAAATGCGGAAATTAACTAAACTGGCTTTATTTCTATTTTTCAAAACAAGCAAAATGACAGTGGGCAAGTAATATTATTGGTTTACACCCGAACACCCGGCTGCATGCCTCAGAATCTCCATCAGTGGACCTGCCCCTGAATAATACCCCTAAAAACAGGTGTTGAAAAAGTTTTTCCCCACAATATATATATATATATATATATATATATATATATATATATATATATATATATATATATATATATATATATATATATATTACACACACACACACACACACACACACACACACACACACACACACACACAGTAAGAGTGCCTTGATTTGCATTCAAGTTATCTCAGAAGCGGGACGTTGGAACTCCGTTACATCAATTTTGTTCAACCTACAAAGTGAGAGAAAAACCACGAGCACCTCCATGTTCATCTGTTATGACTGGTGTACACTCTCCGTGTTGATTGATTTAACCATCTGTTTTTAACAACGTTTATTGATATAAAGCAAATACTTGTACATACAGTATAGTATAATTCATGTACGTTTCAGTATCGTATAATTTATTTAAAGGACGTTGCTTGCAGAAGTCAGGGTTGATGAGACAGTCCCGAGTTTCCAGGTAGGTAAGCTGAGCTTGGCTTTTCTTTTGTTTTTCCTAGTCAGAGGCGTTATTTCAGGTGCAGCATTGAAGCTCATTTCCAGGCCAGAAAAATTTAAACAGAAGGCAGAAACAAAGAAAATAATCAGATTCACTGCACCTTTAACTACACGATATGGCCAATAGTATGTGGACATCTGGCAATCACACCCACATGTGGTTCTTCCCAAAATGTTGCCACAAAGTTGGAAGTACACAGTTGGATGTCTTTCTATGATCCAGCATTACAATTTCCCTTCACTGGAAATAAGGGGCCCCAACATGTTCCGGCATGACGATGCCTCTGTGCACAGGTCCATAAAAACATGGTTTGCCAAGGTTAGTTTGGAAGAACCCTGACCCCAACCCCACTGAACACCTTTGGGATGAACTGACATCAGCGCTCAACTTTACAAATGCTCTTGTGGATGAATCCCCACAGCCGCATGAAAACATCCAGTGAAAATCCTTTCCAGAAGATTGGAAGCCGTTAGAAAAGCAAAAGGGGTTTACCTTTGTGCTAAACAAACCTGAACTGAATCACAATTTTCCCTCCGCAATCATAGCGCTAGCTTATATTTAAACTCTCTGAACATGGCAGCATGATCTCCTTATCCAAGCACGCTCCTACTCATCATTAATAATGGATCATTTTAACTTGTGTTGAATGAGGGGTCTCGCAGTTCATTGTGAATGCAGACAAATGCACTGATTATGCTAATTACAATATCAACTTTGGCATACAAATATTATTCATGGAATAATCACATAAGCGTAGGTTGCAGTGACTTTAGCTGCAGGTCATGAATCGTTTTCGCATTCTACACTCCAAGCATTTACGTTGTGTACACGAATACGCAATAAGGAATGGTAAGGCTCAATATATAATGATCCATAGAGAATTATTTATGCGCACTGTAACAGTTCAACATACTGAACTACAGCTGGGCAAACGTTGAGGAGCTGGAAGGGAGTAAAAAAAGGTGAATCGAATAGGAACAACATCTTTGCCTTCAATCTGAAATCTCACTAAACACCACGACTGCACTGTGTTTGCTAAGCATACAAGACATTATTTAGGTAGCCTCGGGGCAACTCGACGCATCCCACAGCTGACACAAAACCAATTTGAAAATGCAGGTCTCATTCAGAAAATACCAGGCAGTTACTCACTTCAGGGTGAGTCAACAGAGTTGTCATGTAATTACTTGGCTAATTTAGAAACGAGTAACAGATGTAACATTGGTTGAACCATGGGTCAGATCTCACAAACACACACTGTGTTCCAGCTCAGCTGAATAACACTTAGGTGGCAAAACATATGATTAATCACAGTGAAATATCATTAAGACCTAGCAGTGCTGGTGGATGACTGAAAACACAAAATGTACCTACTAAATACAGCCAATGCAAGGAAGTTATAATTAGGTATTTACATTTATTTGGCAGACACTCTTATCCAGAGCAACTTACATTTATATCAGTTATATAACTGAGCAGTTGAGGGTTAATGGGCCTTCGCTCAAAGGCCCAGAAAGGCAGTGCTGAGATCTGAACTGATGACCTTCCGATCAGTAGTCCAACATCTTAACCACTAAGCGACCCCTACAGTGAACAAACATGCCGGTTTACACACCAAGATCATTTCACTTACATTTCTCTTTCTACTATTTGAACTTGAAGCCAAATACATTATATACAGTAATGTGTTTTACAAGGCACAGTTAATAACTTCATTTGTTAGGATTTACAGTAAGCATTTATAACAAATACCTACATGGTTCCCAAAACGTATTCCCTGCATGTTTCAAAATCGTGCTTATTTGTTTTATCTGAAATGCATAGACCTACCTAAAGGACTCTTCAACTCCTACTTGGGAAAGTCTCCTCAACTCAAGAGTTCCGCAAATTACATCAAATCAACATGGTCCCTCACAGTATTAGCAGTCACACTTCTTACCTTTAATTGAGTTGTACTGTGTATACAAATATTTGCTTCGCATCGATCACCATACAGACATACTGTATTAGATTGTTAAATCTAGAACATTGTCTGTACAGTCTTGATGAGGAAAATATACATCACTCATCATTGGTTAGCTGACCGACTAACTTGAGGCATCTATGCGCGCCCCCCCGCCCCCACCCACTTTGTAGCTCAAATGCACAGAGGTCGAAAATGACATAGTCCCGTCTGAAAGTATTGAAACAACAAGGCCAATTCTTTTGTTTTTGCTGTATACTGAAGACATCTGGGTTGAGATCAAAAGATGAATATGAGAAGATGGATCGGAATTTCAGCGTTCATTTCCTGATATTTACATCTTGATGTGTTAAACAACTTAGAACATGGCAACTTTGATGGCAGACCAGCCAATTTTAGGTGACTGGAAAGTATTGGAACGGACAGTCAAAGTAAACAACACTTAATATTTGGTTGTACAGTGCCTTCCACTAATATTGGCACCCTTGGTAAATATAAGCAAAGGCGGCTGTGAAAAATTGGTCTTTATTGTTTAACCTTTTAATCTTCTGTTAAAAGAAATTCATGCAAAATACTCTGCTCTCATGGGTATCAAACAATTGCAAACAAAACAGGTTTATAAAAAAAAAAAAGCTTTGTTAAATGTGTACACAACAATTATTGGCACGCTTTTAGTCAACACTTTGTGCTACCTCCCTTTGCCAAGATAACAGCTCTGAGGCTTCTCCTGTAATGCCTGATGAGGTTGGAGAATACATGGCAAGGGATCTGATACTGTTCCTCCATACAGAATCTGAAGGATCTGGAGAGATTCCGGAGATGGGAAGGCCATGGCGGGACCTTGATTTTGTGGTCAGTAAACCATTTCTGTTTTGATTTTTTATTTGATTTTTTCTCCTGTGTCGTTTTAATTTATTTATTCATTTTCATGTGATTCATTTTCATATGATTCATTTTCATGTGATTCATTTACATGTGATTCATTTACCTTCTCTCTTCTCTCCTCCCTTCCCTTTCCCAAATATTTCATTGAGAAGAAGAAAGAAAAAAGAAAAAAAACAAAAACAAAGGAAAACAAAATTAAAAGTACCAAAAACCCACCCCCGCCCCCCCGGCTCATCATGGCTACTCAATAACTGTCGCTGGTTATATAAATATTATAAAACCCAAGAACAGGCACAAAAATTTAAGTGGGAAGTGTCTGTAAGTCCATAAAGTATACAATAAAGGGATGCCATTTATAAAAAAAAAATAATAAAAAAATTGATTCATCTAAGTTAGGAGCGTATACAATACCTGTCTTTGCATTAGAGTACCAGCAACTATAATATATCTACCGTTCGCATCAGCGATAGCGTTAGTGGACGAAAACTTTAACCTTTTGTCAATTAAAATAGCGACCCCTCCTACTTTCAAATTAAAGTTCGAGTGGAAGACGTTTCAAATATGTAAAAACCTTAGATCTCGACAGGATTACCTCTGATGTTCCAACAAATAAATCTTAAAGGTGTGCCTGTCCCAGCCGGAGTGGGACCCCCCCGCCCCCAACACACCCAAAGTCTCCATAAAACAAAGGGAGACAGCAGTGTTTCCCAGCAAGAGTTGTCCACAATGTGAAAACAACTCAAAGCGTAAGCCGAACTAACCGACTAAATTACCTAAACAAAAAAAATTCCAGTAAGAGAAAAGTCCCCTACTGACTTCAAATCTGATAGTCTGTGCACTTTAACAAATATAATGTCCTTACCTTTTAAAGACTTGTAACAAATAATATAACACGGTGTAGCACGTAAAGATGAGGAAACAACACTAATAAAATGAAATAAACTCTAACCCAGTCAGAGCATCAAAACAGAGAAGCACATTAATACAGAAGTAAATTCAAGAGGAGTGAGTCCACAAAATCTAGACGAAGTAATGCACCGACAATATCTTCAATAAGAATCCGAATTCTGTAGAGCTGGAAGGCCGCGTGCAAAAAAAGAATAAAAGTGAAAAAAACTCCACTATATAGGTGATGCAGTTCACCCCGATATCAAGAGTTTAACGTAGTCTCCTGCTTCCTCCGCTGAAATAAAGTCCTTCTGAACACCGTTATATGTAATGCGAAGCCGAGCTGGGTGAAGTATTCCATAGCGAGCTCCCTCAGTACCACGAAGTTGACGCCGAACCTCGTTAAACACGGCCCGGGCCCGGGCCGTCCTGGCTGTGTAGTCAGGGAAAACGGAGATGGTCAAATCCCTCGTTTTAATCTGCTGGAGCTCTCTCGCACGGGGTAAAATATCAACACAGTCACTGTGATAGTGGAAACTGCACACAATAGCTCGTGGTCGTTCACCAGGCTTGGGCTTCGACTGAAGGGTCCGGTGAGACCGGTCCAAAACCGGCTCCTTCTCCAGACCGAACGCCTCCTTTAACAAGGCCGCTACAGCAGCGGTTGTACAGGTGTCGGCGCCCTCTGGAACTCCCACTATCCTAACGTTACTGCGCCGTGACCTCGACTCCAAATCCTCACATTTATTCTCCAGTTGAGTCACGGTCGCAGTGGAGACTCGATAGTAGTCTTCATATGATCCATGTCATCGGTGCAACCGGAGAGAGCGTGCCCCATTTCCCGAACAGTAGCTTTCGGTGTTGATATGGTAGCATCGGTAGCGACTTTATCACCAGCCTGCTGTGTTTTCACGGCCTGCAGGTCAAGCGGGATAGTAGACAGCGCATCCCTGAACATCGCCTGAAACTCCTTTATAAAATATCGGCGATGTCCTTCCTCAGTGAAGCCAGCAACTCAAGCTTGAGTGCGGCCGAGTCAGGGTCACTGCTCGGGGACGCGGATTCAGGGGGAGGAGGGGACTCGCTCACGACGCGCACACTAGGTCTCAGTCGTGTCCGAATGCTACCACGGGTTTTCATTTTCTTTCCAGACATCTTAACGTGCCACAAAGTTAAAAGTGCAAATAAGGAAACGAAGTAGAATAAGTCAAAATATATTATATGACCAAAAAGCGTTAATTAATTACAATTTTAATCGAAATCAGCAGGAGCCTCCAACTTCGCGTCTTACTCCATCGAACACCAAATTCGAATCTTCTGTGTTGATTTTGATGTCTGTTTTGGATCGTCGTCCTGCTGGAAGATCCAACATGGCCCATTTTCAGCTTTCTGGCAGAGGCAGTCAGGTTTCCATTTAATATCTGTTGATATTTGTCCATGATGCCATGTATCCTAACAAAATGTCCAGGTCCTCTGGCAGAAAAACAGCCCCAAAACATTAAAGAGCCACCACCATATTTAACTGTGGGCATGAGGTACTTTTCCATATGGCTACCTCTCTGTGTGCGCCAAAACCACCTGTGATGTTTATTGCAAAAAGCTCTATTTTGGTTTCATCTGACCATAGAACCCGGTCCCATTTGAAGTTCCAGTAGTGTCGGCACACTGACGACGCTTGAGTTTGTTTTTGGATGAGAGTAGAGGCTTTTTTCTTGAAACCCTTCCAAACAACTTGTGGTGATGTAGGTGACCTCAGATTGTAGTTTTGGAGACTTTCTGACCCCAAGATGCAGCGATCTTCTGCAATTCTCCAGCTGTGATCCTTGGAGATTTTTTGGCCACTCGAACCGTCCTCTTCACAGTGTGTTGAGACAATATGGATACACGTCCAATTCCAGGTTGATTCGTAACATTTCCAGTTGACTGGAACTCTTAATTATTGCCCTGATGGTGATAATGAATATTTTCAATGCTTGTGCATTGAACCATTTGGGGGTTTTTTCCAGGGGGAAAAAATACACAATATTACCCATTAGTTTAACGGCTAGTATTCTGACTATAAATGAAGGACATTTTCAGAAAATAAAGATTTGAAGATCAGCCTGATCACTCACAACATACAAAAGCAGTAAAATAATCCCGGTTGAGTAATAAATGGTCATCCATTCAATCGTCTCTGGCCAGCGTAGGACTGTATAACATTCACTATTCGATTCCATCGTACTGAAGTTGAGAAAATATTAGGGAGTTAAAAAAATTTTAAAAACCTTCACATAGTACGGAAATACTGGCATTTCACAGTATTAATAAAAACAGTATCGATGGTAAATTGGGTAGGAACATCATCTTTGCCTCCAATCACTAACCACTGTAATTATACACCACTGGGGCAGTGGTGGATTAGCGGTTAAGGCTCTGGGTTACTGATCGGAAGGTCAGGGGTTCAAGCCCCAGCACTGCCAAGCTACCACAGTTGGGCCCTTAACCCTCTCTGCTCCAGGGGCGCCGTATCATGGCTGACTCTGCGTTCTGACCATAGCTTCCTGACAGGCTGGGGTATGCCAAGAAAACACAGTACTCTATTGTATATGTGACCAATAAAGACTATCATTATACTGTGCATTTGCTAAGTGCATTTAAAAGACATTATATACTTCTCCCCAAGGCAACTCTGTGTAGCTCACAACTGGTGCAAGAACAGTTTGTCTCAATCAGAAAATGGTAGGCAGTTTACTCAATTCAGAGTCATTGCATACTTACTTGGTTTATCATGACGCTAAATATAGAAATGAGTAAAGAGATAAAAACAATGTATGTTTCAGAGTGTCAAAGCAGCTTTATCCTAATCAGGGTCACACTGGAGCCGGAGCCTGTACTGGGAACGCTGTGCAAAGAGCAGCAGTAGACCCTGGATGGGATGTCACTTCCATCTTTGACACTCATACCATAAAATGTTAATAAGGTAATAATGGGAATGCCGCATTAAAGGTATTTTAGAGTTGCTAAAAGCAATTTTACTGTCACATTTGATGCTCTATAGATGCCTATGGGAGATAATTATTGACTTGTATTTTAAATTTAGAAGCAAGCTATTCACTGAGAAATAATGTGAAGAAAATATGCTTTTAGAATAATTTTCCTTTAAACTTCAGACAATCCTTTAAAATCACACATCAGGCATTTGTCATCAGACAAACATTAATAAATGGTTCACATCATATTGCATTTTTTCCTATAGTTGCAGTATTTATTGATGGAAATCTTTGAAATCTCTGCAGACAATTTTAACATTAGTGCAATTCCATGCACATACCTTCTTAAGTGCCATCAACATTAAATCAGGCATCATTATAGTGGGTTAAACAAATGTCTTGCTCTTTTGAGAGACACCTGGGGCACTCTACGTCTAAGAATACATTTTCTGGGCAGATTTAGTGAGCTGTATTTTGCCATTTTCTTTAGTCTGCTGCATTTCCTTTAACAGCTTTAGTGAGTCTAAAAAGAAAAGCCAAATTCTCAAATAAGTGCTATGCACTTACATTGTAAATGAACGCCATCACCCGTCTGGCTCCTACACTGATTTAGTCTCAATTCAAGGCACCATTACTGCAGTCACATCTGGGTCCAATGCAGTTTA
>NC_030421.2:27841386-27886386 GCF_001660625.3 Ictalurus punctatus
TTTGGTTCAGATGGTGTTAAGCGTGTGTGGCGGCAACCAGGTGAGGAGTACAAAGACAAGTGTGTCTTGCCTACAGTCAAGCATGGTGGTGGGAGTGTCATGGTCTGGGGCTGCATGAGTGCTGCCGGCACTGGGGAGATACAGTTCACTGAGGGAACCATGATTGCCAACATGTACTGTTGACGACATGTACTGTTGACATGTACAAGACGACCACTGCCTTGCTAAAGAAGCTGAGGGCGAAGGTGATTTACTGGCCAAGCACGTCTCCAGACCTAAACCCTATTGAGCATCTGTGGGGCATCCTCAAACGGAAGGTGGAAGGTCTCTAACATCCTCCGGCTCTGTGATGTCGTCATGGAGGAGTGGAAGGGGACTCCAATGGCAACCTGTGAAGCTCTGGTGAACTCCATGCCCAAGAGGGTTAAGGCAGTGCTGGAAAATAATGGTGGCCACACAAAATATTGACACTTTGGGCCCAATTTGGACATTTTCATTTAGGGGTGTACTCACTTTTGTTGCCAGCGGTTTAGACATTAATGGCTGTGTGTTGAGTTATTTTGAGTGGACAGCAAATTTACACTGTTACACAAGCTGTACACTCACTACTTTACATTGTAGCAAAGTGTCATTTCTTCAGTGTTGTCACAAGAAAAGATATAATCAAATATTTACAAAAATTCACACACTTTTTATGTGTGTGTGTATATATATATATATATATATATATATATATATATATATATATATATATATATATATATATACACACACACACACACACACATACACATATATAACCACAATTATTTCCTTAATGTTAAATAATAACTACAATTATTCACAATCCTTCATCTTAATTTTGCACTGAATAATCTACTCTCTCATATTGAGTGAAACTATTACAGTGAAACTATTAAAAAAAAAAAAAAAAAAAACCCCCAAGGCTGCCTATAATAAATACAATGACATTACTGAACATGTCGCTGAATACAGAAATATTCTGCACTTTTCCAGGAACACTACTCATTAACCTGCTGCAAAAAGGACAAATCCTCCCTGAGCACTTTACCAATATTTCTCATTAATTTGTGATATCACTGGCATGGCATTCAAGATTTATTTTATAGTGAAATTCTGAGTTAATGTTTTTCATTTAAAATGTCTTTCATTGACATGTTCATTCCTTTTCCTTGTTTGGGTTTCACTACATTACCCACAACCCCACTGACAGTCAGAATTAATGCTGCTTTCGTGGTGCCATGTAAGTAGTAATTTGCAAGTCGTTTCCCTCCTCGGCATGTGCGACTTGTAAAGTGGAAGAATAACAAGGATGCCTACTCTCAAGTCTATCCGTGCAGAATTTCACAGAGTTTTGTTTGTGATTGTTGTGGCGAAAAAATGCTTGAATTTTACTGCGGCTTTTATTAAAAAAAATAATAATAATTAAAAATTGGGAGGCAATTTGGAGTATTTTTTTGCACATAACTACATGAACTGGCGAAATTACAAGTGAACGAAATTGTTTCTCACAGTGATGTTTGTTGGTAAATGAGACCTTTTAGCAGTACTCATGTTTGAATTGAGGACTTTGGGTAAATGCTCGTTATAATGAATCGTTGCAAAATCACAAAATCCTGGAGGGACTGGAAAGTGTGCCTTATGCTCGCTTTGTGAGCTCCTTAAAAAGCTACTTTAACTACACGTTGACAGTTACAGGCCCGAGTGGCTATTGGTTCTGATCTACTATAGTGAACTTCAAGCATTCATGCAGCATATGATGCGCTCGTCTCAAAGTTGCAACCGGTAAAAGCTAAAGAAAATGCCGCCTCAATTTTCAATTCCTACTAGTCAAATCAGGGTCTTCTAAACTACACGTTCTTTCCCTTGTTTTAAGGAGTGGACCATATCCAAGGGTAAGTGGAATGCAGTAAAATTCTGAACAACATTTGTTGCCTCCACTACTTCTACATTGGATTAGTCATTAATATGACACTGAACATCAATGGAAAATGTTGAACAAGAAAAGATGCTGTTGCTCTTTTGTTAAGAGCCAACAATGAAATCTGACTGTAATTGCTTAGGTTTTCCATACGCCAATTTCACAAGGTTCGGCCGTGTAGACCTACATCCGCAACAGTTACGGTTAATGCGATTTCTATGCTGAGGAAAAATGGAAACATACTTCACTGCTTCGCTCTCCACCCCGCCACAAATCAGACTCGAGGACGTTAGCCGAATAGTTGTACAGCACTCTTCTGCTACAGAATCAAGGCTGAGGAAGGGTTATAAATAGTTTATTCACGGTTATCAAGGTAAGCTGACAACTAGCTGCTACCGTCACTTGTAGCCGCTAGCAACAGTGGGAGTCGTCGTTCACAATACGTCCAAGAACACGTATTAAGAAAGTAAACTGGGTCAATTTTGATTTGATGCTGACTTTAATATTGTTGTGTATTTCTGCTTTATTTTACACCCCTAATTCTACTCATAGGCTTGTTAGTACGGTGCTTAATGACTTGAACTGGGTGGGTTAAATAAGACAGACAGAGTGGTAACACTCTAGCAGCTAGTTGTTCATTGTTTCGCACAACTTGTAAGAAAGAAAACTATTAACCACGTTAGTTCTGAGTATTGCACGTCATATCACAGCTTATTAACACTTTACGGTAAAGAGTAAAAGACACACAAATACAAATGCACATAAACACAAACAGGCAGGGGGGTGTGACCCACAGTCATGGTCCCTGACGCTAGCTTCCAAACTAGTTGAGACGTCATTTATGGCCATGGTCTTCGGGGTGCACACATTTATTCCTAGTAGAGCTCTCAAAGGCAGACTTCACTGGAGGTCGTTCCATTGAAAACGACAGCGACAACCTTCAGAGGAGAACTTCCTTGAATGTAGTCATCAGCGGGGAAATGCTGACTAAACACAAACGTGCTGCCTCTGAGAATCACCAACATCGGCCCTTCTTCTTCTTGTTTTGAATTACTGCAGTGAGGCACACTTCGGAAAGACTTGTTTCTGGACACAGTCCTCGCTATTACTGGAAGTCAGATCACACGGCGGCGGTCATTCCCAGAAGCAACAAACCAGGAAGTGTGAAATTGGCCTATTGTAACTGTGCAAGCGATGTCCCCCTGTGATCTCGGAGCAGTACACAACTGCTATCTTCACGGGGCAATGAGGAAAAAACAGCACCAACCAATAAATTAGCATTGAAAATGCAAAGCACTTCAAACATTTTAACATTTCAGGTTATAGTTTTCCTTTAAGTTGCAGTATGTCTGTTCTGATACAGGAAAAGTAATCAGTGATACAGAACACATTAGCAAACATGAAGGGCATTGTTATTTTCATCAGTAGTTTCTCGACGCAATAATAATCATTATCGTCACCATTATAATAATGCTTTGTTGCCAGATCTCCTCACGCTGCTAACTACTAAACAGCAGTCTGCCTCCATTCCATATCCAAATAACAGTGGGCCGGTTTCCTCCAGATACCACGTGCCCGGTTTGGAACTCTTGTGAGCAGATGCTAACTGACTGAGTTTCTGCAGGGAGGCATGCTAATTGTTTTTTGGGCTGGCTGTGAGCCAGGAGTTTTGATATCATCAGCCGGTCTCGCTGCCAGCTCAGCACTCGGGCAGCAGGCATTCCTGAGCATAATGAAAAAACAGCAACACAGCTCCAGCCTACGTTCGCCTGGGTAATTAAGTGGCCCTTTTACACAGCCTGATAACTTCCTGAGTGACTCCCGAGTACTTCCTCCACTTTCTCTTCTCAAGGCTCTGGCCTATGCACTCACTGCCTCTTGTGCTTTCAGTGATAATATATACAGTTCCTCCCCTCCCTCATACCTTCGCAGGATTTATTATTTAGGTCAAGGGTGTGGGCATTTTGAGTTATGTAACATACCAGATTCAACTCATCAGTTACGTAGGAAGGCCTTTGTGTGCTAAATGTAGTGTGCTAGAAGAGGGAAAACCCAAGACTCTGTAGGACCTTGGGCCTTCCAGAAACCGAGTATTGTACTTCTGCTCTTGGCCAATGTTGCACAAAAATTTCTCAAGTGTTACCAAA
This sequence comes from Ictalurus punctatus, assembly GCF_001660625.3. Taxonomy (NCBI): domain Eukaryota; kingdom Metazoa; phylum Chordata; class Actinopteri; order Siluriformes; family Ictaluridae; genus Ictalurus; species Ictalurus punctatus. Next base: position 27,845,476 of record NC_030421.2, read on the forward strand.
CCTAATAACTACACAGAGTTACCAAGCCCAGGAACATTCTTCAGAAGTTTGGCTCCACATCAGTGGTCTTATCTTTCCCCCGAGCAGGACACTGACGTTCCTGGGTCACTGGGAACACCTCTCTAAATATATCAGCGCAGTGAATTAAAACAAGATGGAGTGCAATCAAGAGCTACAGAAATTAGAAAGCCAGCCCATAGAGCTATAATTCCAGGCGTAAGAAGCCATTTTAAAAAAAAAGGATTGAAGATTAGTGCAACTAAATCTAGGCCAGTGCTTATTTCACTTTAATCCTGGATCACATTAAACACATAATTACGTGGATGCAGCTACAAACGTCTCCAATTACCATGACACAAAAATGAAAGTTTAAGAGTCTGTGAGACTTCAGCAGCTCAGGAAGAAATGTGAGCTAGTGTAGAATAGGATCATGGGGAGAATGAGAGCAGAGCATGACGGTGGCTTTAAACAAGGGGGTCAAGCTCATTTTAGCTAACCGGTCATGTTATACTGTGACCCACTGTCAAAATGGACAGATAATAAAAATATAAATAAATGAATGAATAAATAAATAAATGTGACCAAGAACACATCAACAACAACTTTTCAGTGTGTTCACTGATCGCCATTTATCCGAATTCACACTGAATGCACAAAAAAATGAACACACTGCAGTTCATTAGAGAAAACAAAGATTTCCTCATTCTACCATATATACATAAAATATCTACAATATTGAAGTGGGGGGAATCGTACAGTGGTGCTTGTGAACCCTTTATATTTTCTAAATTTCTGCATAAATATGACTTAAAACATCGTCGGATTTTCACACAAGTCCTAAAAGCAGACACAGAGAACCCAATTAAACAAATGAGAAAAATATTGTACTTGGCAATTTATTTATTGAGGAAAATGATCCAATGTTACATATCTGTGAGTGGTAAAAGTATGTGAACCTTTGCTTTCAGTATCTGGTGTGACCCCCTTGTGCAGCAGTAACCGCAGGTAAACGTTTGCGGTAACTGTTGATCAGTCCTGCACATCGGCTTGGAGGAATTTCAGCCCGTTCCTCAGTACAGAACAGCTTCAACTCTGGGATGTTGGTGGGTTTCCTCACATGAACTGCTCGCTTCAGGTCTTTCCACTACATTTCTATTGGATTACGGTCAGGACTTTGTCTTGGCCGTTCCAAAACATTAACTTTATTCTTCTTTAACCATTCTTTAGTAGAACACCTTGTGTGTTTAGGGTCGTTGTCTTACTGCATGAGCAACTTTCTCTTGAGATTCAGTTCATGAACAGAAGTCCTGACATTTTCCTTTAGAATTCACTGATATAATTCAGAATTCATTGTTCCATCAATGATGGTAAATCGTCCTGGCCCAGATGCAGCAAAACAGACCCAAACCATGACACTACCACCACCATGTTTCACAGCTGGGATAAGGTTCTTATGCTGGAATGCAGTGTTTTCCTTTCTCCAAACACGTCTTATTTAAAAGTTGCACAAGGGGTTCACACCAGATACTGAAAGCAAAAGGTTCATATACTTTTGCCATTCACAGATATGTAACATTGGATCATTTTCCTAAAATAAATAAATGACCAAGCATAATATTTTTGTCTCATTTGTTTTAACTGGTTTCTCTTTGTCTACTTTTAGGACTTGTGTGTATGTCTCAACTCCATGACAGTCCGCAAAACTATTTTAGATATTAGACCACGGATTCAAAATTTATCTGGCCAGTAGGGTTGACACCCCTGCTAAAAAAAAAAAAAAACACCACAAAATCTAATTCACAAGTCAGGAAATGCAACATAATGAGCAATGAAAAAACCTCTTACACCAACAAGCCAGTACAAAACAAATCCAAAGAATGAGCTGATGGGGACGGATGCTAAGCCAGGCTTGCATACAGACTGAACTACACGCTAATACTCAAACACCGACTTAAAACATTAGTCCTACGTGACACGTCCGCACAAAGTTTAGCCTGCTTATTACACCCGGTTAATCAATTTAAAATGTAACAGCCTCTCATTATCAATAAGTTGCTAAACATTTACGACACCAGATGGATTCATTAATAAGTAATGGTGTAATTACAGTTCTCCAAGACTTAATAAGACAAAATGAAACCATTAAGGGCAGACTAATATTCAGCTAGCTGAAAATCGTTTTCAAAGAGCCAAGTCACATTATATAACACACAGGAAGATGATAAACCACACAGACCTTAATGTTATTGCCATGCGGACGGTTGAAATCAGCCTAGATGAATCGGGGAGCAGAAATGCATTGTGGGTGCAGCTGAAAGAATGGTATTTCATTTGCATGAGAAGAAACAGATCAGTGAACTCAAGGGACCATCAGGCACATCAGAGACAGAAAAACCACACACGCTCTGGACTACACAAAAACAAAGCTTGCATAAGAAAAATGGTTTTATATTTTGAAGATGACTTGCACGAAAGTAACAACACTTTATGAATTTTTCTAAAGATTAAATCATTTGGAGGGAATTCATTTGAGTGCACAGATGGGTCAAGGAGAGAAAATCGTCACTGCGGTAGTTTTGTCTCATTATCTGAAACAAACAGTGGTGCTGAAAGACTCTGGAAATTATAAGCTAGGATAGAAAATATGACTGGCAAGTGTTATTGCTTTTATAATAAACTATAAAAGCTTATTACGTTCTTCTACTTCAGTTTACCAAGGGGCATTTGCTTCATTTTACAGACCTATTTCATGGATTTTAAAAGGGATAGCTTATATTTGTTGTGTTAGCCTAGTCTATTTCAATAGTTGAATGTAATAACTGAGCATCAACCACCGTGCTTGACTTCATGCTCTGTCTTTGCCAATTCCTCAGGATTTATAAGCCATACTGGTTTAGCAAGAAGCGTGAGCCTCGTCTCTAACAATTTCCAAAACTGCAATTTGTTTGTAGATGGGTAATCCCAGCCTGGAGTTTTTGAAACAAAGAATGGCAGCATTGAGTGAATTAACTTGGCAAAAAAAAAAATAAGTTAAACAGGGTCAAAACGTACACTGTGCTCAGGAATACACCTGAACTGACATCAAATTGTGCCACCATTTGATTAAATCAGCTTTGCATTATTATCCAATATTTACTATTCATCTAGGATCCTAGTAGATGTTAATATCAGGGTACTTTCACACATCTTAGCCTGATGGTAAAGTCCAAAGCCGAGAAAAAATATACATTTAGTTTGTTTGCTAAGTAAAGTTTGAAGTAAATGAACCAAAAATAAATGAGCAAATAAACAACAACAACAACAACAACAATAATAATAATATTATTATTATTAATTTTAGCCATGGAGTACATAGAGCTGAAAACGGTTCTGGTCAGAAATACGTTGACAGAAATGTAAACAAGTCTTTGCCAAGTGTAAGTAAGTCACAAAAAGGATCAGAGCATGGAAACTGTGGAGCCAGTGTTTAAAACATTTTTGTGCCTTGCATCCAACATTTATTTTCACTTTTTGTTTGTTGGACCTAATATCCAGAACACATGGTATTTCTACACTGATACAGCTCTGTCCTTTGGCTCAGTTTCTGCCTCGCAGCTCTGTTTCACAGGTCGAATCTACAAAAAAAGCAAAAAAAAAAAAAAAAAAAAAAAAAAAAAAAAAAAAGTGTCACTCACAACCCAATATACACAACATGTTTGGTTCACTTCCTGCTGTTCAACGACGAAGTGCTTTCTCACTGCAATGAAACCAAGTTTGCTTGGAACCGGACTGACGCCACCTCACTGAAATACTCCTGGAGCGGTTGTTTTGGTCTACACTCAAGTGTGACTGCCATGCTTAAACAAACTGCACTGAGGGGGGAAAACATACCAGGGTTCGAGTCAAACCAACTAAACACTGCATGTAAAAGCACTCTTGGGCACCTGACTGCTTGACTTCATCCAAAATGTGAACTCGCATTAGCACAATATTTGTTCCAACATGCCAATTAAGACGCCTAGTTTCTGAATTTCACTGCATTTCACAGAAATTACAGAGGAAAAGGATGACACTGTCTGTAGCATGACGCTGTTAAAGCCAGGATTAGTGTTCTCTGGCCCTAACTATCCCCTAGCACATTGCACAATCACATTACATTCATGCAGAATCAATGAAAAAAAAAAATGGTAAAGTACTGATTACTGTCCTACCATCAAGTACAACTGCACACAGGTGACACTCATATGCCAGACGAGTGCGTGGTTGTCATTTGGAACGCAGAGAGAAAAACAAGCTAGTGTTAGCTATTAAGACTGAAAAATAATGGCACTTTTCAGCTGAAAAAATAAAAACAGTGAGGAATGACAACGTAAGTGAGCAAGAACCGATAAGGAAGAGTGCCAGCACGTCACTAGTTCGGAATCGGCACTTCTGTTTTAAACAGGATGACCATCTCAATCTCGGGTTTAGTGCAAAGGGTGTTGAGCAGCGATGCTTTTTAAGTAAAGTGTACTTGTTAGAGTGGTTTACTCGAGTAAATATGAAAATTTATCATCATTTTCTCTTCTAAATATCAAATATCAAACTCCCACTAAATGTTGGTATTTAAGGGGGGTTGTGTGGCCTGTGGTTGTGTACTGAATTTGAGAATGTGATGATCCCTGGTGTACACACATCTATGTCTAATGGCGTGTTTTTGTGGAACCGCTAAATCAAGCAATGTATTATTCATTATAGAAAAAAACCCACATCTTCAAAACAAGTTTTGAACAAACAGTTAACAGTATGGAAGCTCAGCACGACTCCAATCAAACTGCCAGTCTAGCGCAATATAATCAAGCTCAATGTATTCCACAGAAACACTCCTGACTGAGCAAGAGTATGTCATGGTGAACCAATCACAGCCGACATGAAGCTAGGCGGTGTGTCGCCTACATAACCGTTAGGTCGACTAAAGGGTTCACCGTCACGATAATTACACTGTCGACTCATCGTCCGATACATGGGCATGACCTCGATCGTTTCTGCTCACCTCCATATCGCCCATCGTGTTTACATGCGTGATTGCTTACGTAAGAAAGAACGTCCCGACATTTTAACCTTTCGTGCTGCTTCTGTCCTCTCGTCTGCTCTGGGGCTGTCAAATTCAAATTACAAATATTAGTCGAATTTAAGCTCAAATTGCCCATTCAAATGCACGAACTGTGTGCGTTCGAATTTAAGATGTGCAGCAAGCACTAGCACTGATTTTAATTAAAACATACTGCTGAAAAAATGACGCAAGATATTAACAATGGACTTGCGATGTTTTTTTTTGAAGAAAAATCTAGAAAGAACAGTCCTAGTGATTCAGATAATCCAGCCAATGTCTGAATATTCCTAAGAACTAAAAGTTCATTGCTCTTTGAAAGGGTGTGCTTGCATTATTGTGCTATTATAATATCATATCAGTGGCATGAAATGGTCTTAAAATAACAATATCGTCATAATTTATCACAACGGGACAATACATCAACGAAAGTCGTTGTCGTGACAGTCCTAGAGTAGACTGTTTAGTTTGTTGTTTTTTTGTTGTTTTTTTTTTTTACACTTCACTGTCTCCGATTAGGACAGTAGAAAGATTTAGACTAAGTTTATGTATACGATTTAGGCTAACCCAGCATTGTGAGCCTGACCTGCTGATGTTCTTTCCATTGACCAATCTTCCCAGCAGATAAACTATATTTTATTTACTGCAACACCCCTTGAGAAAGCTTCTGCAGCGATTATGATGATCGAACAAGTAAGGAATAAAACACGACGAGGCACGCTGCTAGAGAAAGATAATCCACGATGGGGTGGTGTGGTCCAAATCACAGCTTTTGTAAAGCATCTTAAAATAAAACTTTATACAAAGATCATGATTTTAAAGATTTCAGAATGTTTCTCGTGGCGCAAGTGATCACAGTATCCACTTTAGATAAAATGATTCATTGCCTTCTTACACGCGATTTACAGAACATGATTTGAAGTTAAAGTTAGAAAAATTGAATCTGAAATAGTGAATTTTTTACTGATTATTTTCCCTCCTAGACACTGTTAACATTTTTGAAGACAATGTAAACGTATCATCGGTTTCATTTTAAAGGCATTATGCGAGACTATTCTGCTGCGAGTTTGTTAGAAAAACCTATATTGTGCTACATATTCATATGCTGTACAAAAGTATGATATTTTGTCATATCGCCTACCCTTAATCCATCATGGCTTTAAACACTCAAAAGATCGTAATAAAGTGATTCCACTGTTTCTCTTAGAAACACAAGTACGCAAGCATAACAGCATGTGACATGACGTGAAAGAAACGCAACATTAGACTTATTAACAGTATTAATGAAGCTTCAGAAGAAGGCTGGGGGCATTTGTTACAGCCAGCTCGTATATATTATACTACACTGCCTCGTAACGGAGCAGAAAGTGTAATGAAAACAATATTTCACTTAAGATCGATGGAAGGGTTTAGCCACGACTGATGGATCATACACCACCATAATGTTTCCTATTAAAGATAATGTGCAAAAGCAGTGCCAATGTGCTGCGTAGCACTACCAGTAATAAGGTTTGTGTGTCAAATGTGTGTTGGGGTGGTGGGGGGGGTTGGTTGGGTGAAATGGGATTGAAAAAGGGTGAGAGAGAGAGAGAGAGAGAGAGAGAGAAAGAGAGCAGGAAAGGGAAAAATTCAAAATTAAGTCTGAGCATTTGTAATAGGTGGAGTGAAAAAAAAAAAACTGCAATTGGGGTGTGTGGGAATTATAGTCTATGATGTGTGTGTGTGTGTGTGTGTGTGTGTGTGGTCTCCTCTCTGTGACCCTATATAAGACAATCTTCATAGACTCGTATCAGACTGTCCTGTAAGTGAAGCCCAGGAGATAGAAGGCAATCACACTCCTCTAAACAGCTCCATCCATCGAGTCCGATTCCGGCTTGTACATCACCAGCCCACACACCGAGTCCAAGTCCACAGGGACTAGTGCCCAATACAGACCTGCTGCAACATACAAACCCTGGCGAAAATTATGGAATTACCACACTTCGAGCATACTCATGCAGCTTTTCTACTTCTGGGCAAATAAACAAATCACAAATATGAGACAAAACTATTTTTGTTTACTAGCTGAACATTCTAGCTTCGTAAAACTTAATTCGGACTAATTAAACGAATTTATTTTAATTAATGGCATTTTTTTTTCCAAATCACAGGGTATCTGCACTTCAAATTGAATACTTTTTAATTCCATATTCATGAACACTTTTAACCCTGTCCAGGGTGTACCCCGCCTTGTGCCCGATGCTCCCTGGGAGAGGCTCCAGGTTCTCCATGACCCTGAAGAAGGATAAGCGGTATAGAAGATGGATGGATGGAGAACACTTTTAAGACCTGCACGTCACTTCAATTATGCTACACGATACATCTGCAATAATGGATTGTGTTCGTGCTTATACATCCATTTCTGGGTTTAAGTAAACTACAGCAGGGTAAACGTTTATAGAGGTTTACGGGAGACCAGAGCAAATATCCTTTTAGTATTACCATTTGCTCCAACAGGGAAAGAAAAAAAACCTCCAGTATTTCCTTCCCATGACTTTCCAAGAGAGGGGAAAAAATAGAGAGACGGATTACAGCAGTCAGAAAAGATGTCAAATTTACCATCACTCCCTCAGCAGCTTTATTAGAAACCCCCCTCGCAGCAGTGTTTACAAGATTTTTTTGTCATTTCATGCCAGGGTAATGGAGCAAGTAGTGTTATAAATGTACATAAATTTTTGTAAAGAAGAATATATTTTAAATATTATGTATATTTAATCTTTGCTATTTTGTAATATTACTACTGCACTGAATAATACTTAATAATAATACATTTTTATTTGTGGTACAAGTAGTAATATAACAATAGAATATATTTCTGACTTAAATCTCTTTTATGCGTTAGACCTCGTGGCCTTCATTTTAGCGGAAAACCTCCATTTTTTTTTTAGAATTCTTTAAAAAAAAAAATTAATACAATTTTAAAATTCACTTCTCATTACCAATCAGGCGAAATGCTGTAAACCTCTGCCCCTAAAACGCTTGAGATTACGCAAACATAAAACCAAAGTGAATCTGGCACGTGTTGTGTCTAAACGCCGGTTATAAGCGACTCACAGCACAGTCAAAGGTGAGGTTGGCGTGGAGCGGCGTTTCCTGTGCACTGAGCCGCTCTGAAACACGGATGAGCCGCACACGGTCACACGGGTTTACCATCTCAAACAGCGACGAGCCAAAATAACGTCTAAATCTACTTTACGGTTAGGTCAGGGGTCTGCAACCTTTACTATCAAAAGAGCTTTTTCTGGCCCTTCTACCAACAAATAAATTTCATCTGGAGCCGCAAAACCTATTTGTCCCTTAAAATGAAGATGACACAGCGTATAAAGTGTTTATATGAAATTATAGAACAAAAAGAAAACTGTTGACATTTTACTGCTGTTTTGAACTGTTATAACAAAAGGAAAACACCAAACTCTTATGAAGAGGAGAAAAAAAACAAACACTGGCATGTGTAGGCCTACTCTGAAATAAAACACAGCTCTATGCAGGCCTTTTTGCGATCCAGAGACTCCTGAAGTAAAGTCACAAACCCCTTCTGTGCTCCTCTCTAGGTACAAGGTGCCCCATCAGTAGCCATACTCCCTGTGGGTGGTGTTTATTCCTCTGACCTTTAAACAATTCACCACAGCATCACAAATGCCCCCCCTCCCTCAATGATTCATCTCCAGCTTGGTACTATTCAGCAAAGGCTGTGTGCTTGTTTTGGAAATGTCTTTCAACATGACATGTTTTGATGTTTGCTAATTTCTCTCCACATATCAAGCACACAGGTATACCAGCATCGTTGGCAGTGAACGCAGATGCACCTGTCCATGCAGAATTAAACTCTCTATGATTTTTTTTTCTTTTTTTCCTTTTCCTTCAATCCGTGGTTAGTTTACCGGGGGGTCGGAAACTGAAGATTAGCCACAATGCAGGATGTGCTGCATATTTTTGTTGACAAAATATTAAAACACTTTATTTTATTTCAGTGTCTTAGTACCACCTCAAGCTCCAAAATAAGAAGTGTTCCCTTTGAAAAATATATATATAAATAGTTGTTATTTATTTCCATATTATTATTATTCTTTTGCAGAAGGGCTGAAGAGCCGCAGGTTGCCGACCCCCGGTTTAGGTGTTAGTGCTGGTTTTAGATTCTGTATCATTCATCCCATTACATTCATTTCTTACAGTCCTGTCACAAACACTGACTCTGCCCATTTGTTTTGCTGTGCATTTTCTATTTTCAAGGCATATCGCTTTTGTTCTCCATCCTGACGCTTGCCATCTTCCTTGGTCTACCCGCATGTTTTCCTTTTATAACCTTCCAATTATGTTTATACTTGTACCAAATTTTAGACACAGCTGACTGGGAACATCCAAACATCTTTTGCCACACTCCGTGTTGGATTTCCTTCTTGAAGGCGTTTTATAATCCTTTCCATTGTTTCAATTGAAAACTCTCTTGCTGGGACCATGTTTCCTTTCAATTAGTCACATCCAGCAGCTCGTTAAGGTCTGTAAGCACTCTGTTTTAACTTCCATCATTTTTTCCTCAACATTGAGCGATGCTATCATTTTTTTCCCTCTACTTGATCTGGAAAAAAAAATATGCGATTAATTAAAATTATTTCATTCAATTTCATATCTTCAGCTATTACACAAAATTTGTTTCATGCCATATCTGTGATTTGTTACTACGTAAAAAAGACAGGTGAACATCCTCCAAGTGTGGCGATTCAATCGTTGCCAGGAGTAGTATAACACGTACACAAACAAGCCTGGGCACAAGATGGCACGGTGACGTCGATTGATACAGTGGCTTATAAGACAGCTATACCCATGGGCTCTCATACACCACCCCAACCTATTTCATTTCATTCATTCATTCATTCATTCATGCAGGAGGAGTGCAATACCAGCATACCAAGCCCCATTGCAAACACACAATCTTGATCCCCTGCATAATTTAAGCATGTGGTGAGCAAGCAATACTGTGCAATACAGAGTAGCCTTAACACAACATACCTACATCAGCAAAAAAAAAAAAAAAAGGAGAGAAGCATGAAGGCAGCTGCTCGGCCCATCAGTCAAATTGCCAGCTCTAAAGACAGAGCAATAACGTGCAATATTGCAGGCTGAGTAAATCTCGCCGCAACCTACGATCTCATTTCCACCGGTGCCCCTACAGGGGATGCAGGATAAGGTGCCAATCGGTTATTATGGTCCAGGCCACAGGCTGATGCATAAAGAGAAAGAGAAAGAGAAAGAGAGAGATCCACCTCCAGAGGAAAGAACACGTTGCTGTTATTTAAATAACGGAGCCAGTATACATTCCAGCAGCAATGGGCCAGAGCTCTAATGAAGAGTCATAGGGTCAGGGCTCTGAAGAAACCATGGCCTATGCTCTTTATCCTCATTTACATTGAACACAGTGTGAGAGAGAGTAAGTCGCACGCATCCATACCATCCCTCCTTTTACATTACAGCATGTCTGCATTATATTCACATCCGACTGCATGGGAACCCTGTGTCACGTTTTACTACAAAGAATAAAGGTCAACGTTCTTTAAATTCAGATGCTGAACAGAGAATACAAGTTCACTTAAAAGGTCCATAACCGGTTAAATTACTGATTAAGATTCTAATTGAAAAATATGACTTTCCAATGTGCTGTTGTCAACCTTGTGGGATATTTTAACCTCCAGTAATGGAATGTAGACTTTACAAGCATAAATTAGCTAGCATACGTTTAGTCAAGCACTTCGGTCTGACAGCTCCGACAGTAGTGCTGGCTGTAAGTCAAATCACAGGTTTATAAATACTAACGCACTCATTCTATTGTTATGGTTTCTACAGTAACACATCGTCCCCCAGAGACTTGTATGCTGGACGTTCAACATAACACAAGCCTAATAATAAACATGGAAAGAGAAAAAAAAAAAAATCATATAGTCATTGATATGGTAAAGGTTTCTGTAAAGAGAATACTTATTTCACGCTGATGGAAGGAGCATCAGGATGTCGTAGTGGTCAGTAAGGTTTCCACTAGGGGAAAGTCTTGAATACAAAAGGAATTATGCTTTGTGGTTTCTCAATAACACGAAAAGCTGTGCGCTTTTTTTTTTTTGGTCTTTTTAACTACAAGAAAGGGGGCAAACAGGAGGCTGGTGACTGTTTATAACGCAAGTGATAACAAGAACCGACGTAAATGAAACAATCTCATGACGTCGTTCGTTAATAAATAAATAAAAATATCACTGACAAATTGCTGTGGTACAAGAGGAATTAAACACTTCAGGATGTGCTCTTATTGGATAATAATCATGGTGCTAACAGTAACTATGCTTTGCCCAACCCTGTCGCTGATAATTCTCCTATAACAGCATACCACTTTGATATGTTGACTGAGAAAACTAATTTTGCACCAGATTGCAACACTAAGCCCATGTTGTCTTAAAGCAAGGCAAAAATCATACAGGCTACGCTTACATCGACAGCAGTAATCTAATTATTGACCTTATTCTGAGTAAGACAATATTGTGATTAAGGTGTTTACATGAGTCCCGTTTAGAATACTCCTTTCATGTTCAGGTTTTACATGTTATAGAGGATAGATCGATTAACGGCACACGTCATCACGTCCCCGCTCCACGCCGTCCGACGTTCCCTCCAGAATTTCACTTATCAACACACAGTTCATCTTCGTTATGGTACCGTATACAGTTTTGGGTGTTTCAATTTTAATTTACGAATGATTCAAGAGCAGTTAATTATTTGTTATGCTATACACTGCAAATGTGCAAATAGACGACTGCTTGAGGCCGTGGGCTGCGTCCCAAACCGCGTACTTACCTACTATATAGTAACTGAAATACATGCATTTCTCCTACTATATAGAAGATAACTACGCTGTTTTGGATGCAGCCGTGTTCTCGTTTGCCGTCAAACGGTAGAGCACTGCCGTGTGTGTGTGTGTGTGTGTGTGTGTGGCCTGTCGCACAATACGGTGAAAACTCGTACACGACGTTAATAGTGTGATTAAGGTGTGTACATGTCTGTAATGCACGTCGATAATGCGACTAAAACAGGAGTACTCTACACGTCTTAATTCCATTTGTGTTTCCTACGAGTATGACTTTAGTTGGATTAAGGTAATAATAAATTTTAAAAATCGCAGTTTACATGGTAGTTTCTTAATCAGAGCATCGTCTTAATCCGGTTAATATTGGATTATTGTTGTCCATGTACATGTGCTGATTGTGACAATCAGGATTGACTCAGTTACTGTGAGGATCTTGGTATCAGATATCGTTATCAGGTATCATGTGATGTTGGTAGTATCGGGTATTGTCCGATGTTGGTATCATATTGAAGAAGAGGAAAAAATGGGAGCAGTACATCTCTAATGAAACATGTCCTCTTACCTGTTCAAGCAGTTTCTTGTATCTTTGTGTGGCTTGGTGAATGAGGTCACGGACAGTCCAGCCTTCCTTACAGGGCACCACCACACCGGTGCGGCCGAAAGTGACCGTTACCTTCATCGTTAATCGCAAAAAGGTGACACGAGCTGTTTTTTTCTGCTGATTTCACCAGGAGCTGCATTCAGAAAGACAACAATCAGTACTATCTTTACAGCATCACAACAATTCAATCACTTTCTCTCAACATATTACATGTATATTATTCAATTTAACATCATCTTCATCCTAAATGTGAACATTTACAGCATGCACAAATACCCAACAATACATACTAATACATACTAATAAGAGGAATATGAAGGATCAATTAAACTCCACAGGGTCCTTGCTCAGCTGTGGTGCCTAGACATCACAAGAGTGTAAACTTCAGAAATTGGTTTGTTTTTCAGTCATTAAACATTCAGAAACATAACGTGTGCTGTTTTTCTGTTTGAGAAACAAACGTTAAAAAAAAAAAAAACACTTTAAATAAACTTAAGGCAGAACAGCCCGCGGTTTAGCTGGAGAGAGATGCAGGAATGCTAAACTGGAGGCTGGATGGAAAGATGGAGAGGGATTAGCAACACGGCTAGCTAGCTCCACTAACAGCTCTCTCTATTTCTTTCCCTACATGAACTAAGCTTGCTTTCTCAAGCAAACGTCAATGTGCGGGAAAACTTTCATCAGAAAACCTGTTTTGCTTCTTTTTCTTAACTTAGCTGAGCAGTGAAATCCGTAAAGCGCTTACGTTGGGGAAAGATGGAGAGGCAAAGCGGCTTATATAGCGGCACAAAAACCCCCTCTGATCCGCGGTGCTTGGCTATCCACCAACTATCATCCTCTATTATTCGACCTTTGGGAAAAAGTCCAACTGTCCCATTTACACCAGCAGAAACACGTGTTTACAAACGGCTCCCATTAATCGCGGCTTTGTTTCTGCATGAATATTTTCTCTTTGCGCAATTCCGCTGTTCTTCCCGAGACTCCGCCGCCGCCGCGGTGCCAAACTTTACTGGGCCGCGCTGGAACTTTCTTAAAGGGCCAGTACACATTTCCCTCCTCACTCCTCTGCTCCTCACGCAGTAGATAAACTCCTGTTTTCAGCAAGAGACCCCTCTAACTGTACGATAAACCCAATGCACCCTTCAGTACAGATTTATAAACATTCATTCATCTTCATTTATCACTTTAAGGTAAATGGTCTGCACTTATATAGTGCTTTTATCCAAAGCGCTTTACACTGTCTCATTCACCCATTTACACACACACACACACACACACACACACACACACACACATTCACCTATTCACTCATACACACACATTCACGCAGGCACTCACACACATTCACACATTCACTCACACACACATTCACACATTCACTCACACACACATTCGCTCATTCACTCTCACACACACACATTCACACATTCACTCACACACACACATCCACACATTCACACACCAGTGGTAGCAGAGCTGCCATGCAAGGCACTAACTTGCCATTGGGAGAAACTTGGGGTTCAGTGTCTTGCCCAAGGACACTTCGGTATGTGGAGTCATGTGGGCCAGGACTCAAACCACCAACCCTACGATTAGTGGACGATCCACTCTACCAACTGAGCCACAGCCGCCCCCTTTATTTATCACTTTATCCCAACTCCTGACTTTATCACGTGTTATCCTTCTTTATATGGCCATATGTGCTTGTTGAACATCTCATGTTGAGTCCCACTTTGCTGTTATAATATCCTCCACTCTTCTGGAAAGGCTTTCCACTAGATTTTAGAGCGTGGCTGTGGGGATTTGTGATCATTCACAAATGGGCTGTAACCACCATAGACATTATTATTATTACCAATAATCAGATATGGCCAAATTGTCCTGTCCAATATTTGATATTTTCAATGCTGCTCTGCTGCACTCAATTATGCACCACTACGGATGTTGTTAGGATAACAAAAAGTTAGAAATAAATCAATTCTTTTAGGCTTGTCTGCCTCGGCAGTCTAGCAACGCTCGGCAATGTCAAAATGTTTGAAATGGCCAATCCAATCAAAGAGGGCGGGGCTTAACTGTTCACAGAGTGTGAGGTGAGTGCACGGTGGTTTAGTGGTTAGCACATTTGCCTCACACCTCCAGGGTTGGGGGTTTGATTCCAGCTCTCCTGATGCTGCCGGGGTTTCCTCCGGGGTACTCCGGTTTCCTCCCACAGTCCAAAGACATGCATGGTAGGCTGATTTGCATGTCCAAAGTGTCCGGAATGTATGAATGTGTATGTGAGTGTGCCCTGCGATGGATTGGCACCCTGTCCAGGTTGTACTCTGCCTTGTGCGCCATGCTCCCTGGGACAGGCTCCAGGTTCCCTGCGGCCCAGTAGGATAAGCGGTATAGAAGATGGATGGAGTGTGAGGTAAGATGTAAGCTAAGTAGCTAAAGTTTAATATTTGACAACCTCCACGTGTCTATGTCCTTGTCAGGTAAGTGATCAAAAAGTTAAAAATGAAAAATCATTTACTTTCCCGTGTGTCATTCCAAACCCAAATACTGTTACATATAACATAAAAGAAGATATTTTCCCCCCACTCTTTTCCACTCTATTACAGCTCTATTCCATAAAATTGCAGAAGATAGTGATCATGAGCTTTAAAGGTGCACTATAAAGGCACCATAAAAACTATACTCCAAGTGGCCATATGAGAGCTTTGTGTCGTATGGACTGCTTTTCAGTATAGCGGTGTAAACATTCTTCAAAATTCTCCTTTTGTGTTACACTGAAAGCAGCATACAGATTTGGAACAACTTGACAGTGAGTCAATAATTTTGTGTAAGTAATTTTGTCTAGCTAGCTGACACAGACATGATGATTTACAGAGATTTTATGACAATAACGATAAAAAGACAATAATGAAAAGGCAATCTGGGACAGCAGAAAAAAGGGCAAGCTGACAGGAACGGGAAAGAAGTTAGCAGTGTGTATACACAGTGGAAGTTTTGTAATTCATATTTGGTCCGCTCTACTGTTTGGAACATATTATTCACTATATATGTGCATAATAAGAGGAAAGGCCTGCCTGGGGTAGAAAGTAAGCAAATCTGAAATACAATAAACCATCTAATCTAACTTGTTTTTGTATTGTAATACATACTGACTTTACTGTAGTTATTTTGGTCCTAAATATAAAGGTCTTGCATTGTGTATATATAAATAATGTATGTATAAATAGTTGGACCTTTATTACATCGAGAACTAAAAAGGACCATTAAATTTATGACCCCACCCACACCAAATGGTTTGGTTCCCTGAAAGCATACAAAGACAGCCTACAAAATTGCGTGCTTACAACTTGTGTACCAACAATTTGGGGAAGAACCACATATCAGTTTGATGGTCTGGTGTCCACAAACTTTTGGCCATATAGTGTATAATATAAAGTGATAGTAATCTTTATCCAAATAGATTACTGTGGAGTGAGAATTTTAAATATATCTGGCCTAGATATTACTAAGCATCTAAAGATTGATGCTCTGGTGTCCACATACTTTTGGCTATATAGTGTATTGTAATACGGGGATGTGTTTTCCGACAAAACAACTGATGCTATAAGTATACACTACGTTTAGTTTTCTGCTCGAGTCATTAAGTTCGCAGTAATATAATACACAAAATAAAAGTGTCCTGGTCTATTGTTGTTGTTGTTGTTGTTGTTGTTGTTTTTACGAAGATCTGTGGTAGGATACTTTGATAAGGAAGAACAAAACATTAGAACACAAAAGCGTATCCCAGGAACACTGGGCATGAGATGGGAATACACCCTGGATGGGATGCCAGTCCATCACAAGGCACCATGCACACACCCATCTACACTTATTCATGCCTGGGGGCAATTTAGCATAGCCAGTCCACGTACTGGAACATTTTTGGTAGGTTGGAGGAACCCGAGGAACCTAGAGGAAACCCACAGACATGGGGAGAACATGTGAAACTCCACCCAGACAGTAACCCAAGGTGCAGTATGAAGGTGCAGTGTATACGTTTATAAGAATTGTAATAATATACACTGAAAAAAAATGTAAAATGTGGTTGGTTAGATTTATGAAAAAAATATTATGTATGGCTTACATACAAAATATTAAGTTGCTCATCAAAACGTGATTTCATTGCTTATGCTAAACTTAATTTAAACAACGTTCTTAGTAATTAGATTGAATTTATAACAAGTGAGCGGATTGCAACCTTGGAGCGATCCTCAGCTCAGGTGAGAGTGCGGAGTTTGATTGAATTCAGGCCACTGAAAATACATGATCAAATCACGTTGGATGTACGAAAAAGAATTATGTTATGTACTGTCCTCTTTCTCAGTCACACAACACCACAGCATTAATGATTAAAAAAACGTTTCTCAGGTGTTCTTGAATAGGTTAGAGTTAGCATTCTAGCTTCCAAAAGGGGTACTTGGATTTTTTTTCTAAAAATAAAAATAAAAAAACATCAACATGATGTATATCGTAATATTTTAGGTTACTTCAACTACTTAGGTTACTTCATGGCTGCCAAGCTTGAAAAAGTAGAGCATTATAAACAGAACAGAGAACAGTTATCACATTAGAAACCTATGTTTTGGTCCAGTGTAACCAAACTCATGACGTGATTTAAAGTTCTTTTGTCAGGTGTCGTAATTCTTCTTCTTATCTTTGCACCCTTGATGTGTCAATAAGTACAAGCACTACTGAAAAATGGCAGCATTTTCACCTCACAGCTCCAGGGTCTGCTGTCCCTGAACTCGCTCTAGTGTCTCTCTGGAGTTTCTGTGCCTGTTCTCCTTGTGTAATTAAACTAGTGTAAACTAGTGTAATTATGTTAAACTAGGGCTGGATTTTGTTATTTGTACTTGTGCACTATGAGTGCTCTCTGAAGTAACGTAACTAAAACACATCTTATAGGCCTGAGCTGAAGAGGATGCATCAGTTTAAGGTAAGTGATGCATGCATGCATGCAAACTAATGGGCAATAACAATGGCAGTCTGCCAGCTAGTACTGATTTCCCATCGTAGTTGACGAGGTCTAATGAAAACCCTTTTGGCCAACTAGCCAACAGGAAGAGTTCATTGTAATCTGCTTATGCTGTAATTTCTTTTCTGGGTCACCAAGTAACACTGCCTTGCTTAAAACCATTAATTAGACCCTGAAGTGAAAGTAATTCACTATGAGGTTACAGCTGAATAGCTGGAAAGTGGCCTATAAAATAATCATTTGCAATTTTGCTATCATAGATGACTCTAGAATGACATTTAAACAACCGTAATGTACCTCCCTAAAGCTTCCGTATATTCATATTCAAACATTTAACCACTGGTAGCAAACACACAATTCTTACCATATGCTGAATATGTAATTAAGCAAAAGTGTTTTTATTAAAATCTCTTGCTTGTCTAATGTAAGTTTCGGTGGTTATACTTTACATTTTTTCTCTGTGACATGCACACAAACAACCGTCCAGTGCATTTACTGGAAGAGGCTGGTCATCTCTATGCCCGTCCTCCCATTCACACTCACTGCTTATGACTGCTTCCCAACAGTCCCATCCTCCTCTGTGTCAGCCCATAGAGGAGCACATATTTCTTAGTTTTAACCCAACTAGCGTCATGTCTTTTATTGTGAATGCCACAGATGGGTGGGGTTTGTATTTGTATTTGACTTTCTATAAGTGCTGGAATTAGTGATATTTTTAAGGGTCTAGTCAGAAATTCCTTGAAACCACACATGAACTATGACTTTACTAAAGAGTGTTTAGAACATATTCGCTCTGGCTGAAGTCTGGCATAGGGCTTTTCTGCCTATAGCATACTTTGACACCTCTAGTTTAAGAAACTAGAAATAAATATATTTCACCAAATATATAAAAATAAATATATTTCACCAAATATATAAAAGTAAATATGTTTCACCAAAACTATATGGAAATGTTTTTATTTTATTTTAAATATTGCCTAAGCTATATTCCTGCAAAGATCATGCTGGTAAGGTGCCACTGTAACAAAGGCACCACCAAAAATGTCTAAATTGCTAGCTACAGTAAGGGTGATTTCTCCACACAGTGAATGTCAGGCTTTGCTCAAGTTGTTGGACAGCTACATGCCAAAGTGAAATGGACATAAGCCTAACCAAGATGCCAGCTGTCAAAATGTCTGTGATGCTCCTGTGCCTCAGTCGGAATGGAAATTTTAAATACAATTTCCTCCCACTTCTTTGGGGAATGCTAGAACTTGGGATTGAGATACATGCACAAGAAAAATATCTCCATTCAGAATAGCACTTACTTTTCAGAACTACAGTAGAAAATGTCCAGATGTAAGCATGTGAGGAGTTTATTTATATTTGTTTGGGAATAATAATTGTACTATTTAAGCTGGGATTTCTTAGTGTCATTAGTTAAAAATTAAGAGAACTATCATTACTTATCCCCTTAACACTTTAAGCTTTCTCATTAAATAAAAACAACAACAACAACAACTATTTTTCTAGGTTTTGGAGGGTGCTTGTGGAAGTAATTTTAATTGTACTCTTTACAAATCTCAGACATCCAAAAGATATATTTGTTGTACTGACAAGCTACCAGTCAGAAAGTGTGCCTCTGCATTTGAACTTCATTCATGATTAATAGCAGTTCTTTTACTTTCAGCTAAAATATCTTACCGAGTTGTTTTGTGTGTACGATGTATTAAAAGATGTGTTTAGTTTACTGTGCTCAGTTTAACATTAGTTATTTTTAATATTTATTATTTTATATTATTATATTATTAATTTTTTTTTATATATTTATTAGTAATTTTTTTGTAATGGGTCAGTCCATTTCAAGTGATCCAATAATTGCAAATTTGGTTGCTCAACTGTTTTTTATTTTTCTACTTATTTATTTATTTATTTTTTGAGTAATTACCTCTATGTATTGACACCACAAGTTTTTTTTATTTCCCTTACTTTTGGGGTTGAATATGTTTGGTGTGGAACCAGATACGAACTTGAAATTTTCACAGAAATAAATCCTCTATGGTAGCATTCTTCTGTAAAAAAAAAAATAAATAAATAAAATAAAATAAAATAAATAAATAAATAAAATAGTGAGTTTGAGATTGGAGGTAAACTCTGCAGGACAGTGGACCTTTGAGGGCCAGATTTGAAGAACAAGCCTGATCTATGGTGTCAGTACAGGTGTATAGTTGGTATGCGTGAATAGATTTTATCCAAATATGTAATTACACTGTTTAGTTGGGTGTTTTACAAATGAACAGTATAAGTAACTCAATAGTTACTTACTGCTTTTATCACAGGAGAAACATCACAACTCTGTTTATGACACTGTTCATTTGTAAAACACCCAACCAAGACCCTTCCCATTATAAATTCAGACTAAAAGTGGAACTGTGAGCAATCTTAAGCATTACATTTGGACTTAAGTTCTAAGCCTAAGGAACAAAAATGTGCAAAATGTTTACATATGTCCATGTACCTTGTAATGTGCTCTAGAGATCAGTTTTTTCTCCAAAGAGCTAGGACCATGTGTGTGCCATCACACAAAGATGGCCGTTGTAGATAAACCAAGTTAAAAAAAAAAAAAAATTGGTGGTTTTGCAATGTTCGATACACTCTAAAAATGCTGGGTTATTTTTTCTACCCAAAAGCTGGGTTGAGCCTTTTGGGTTATTTAATTGGGATATTTTCTCAGTCTTGGGTAGTTTTTGGATAGTTTTGTTTAACCCAACCGCTGGGTTAGTGGCTGGGGCATTTTCACTGAGAGTTGAATCAATGAAACTCTCCCCCACCCCAATGCCTCAGCCCAGCTCCTTGGGTCAAATCTTCTCAGTGCGAACTGTTTGAATTCGCCTCAGGTGGATGTAGTGGTTTTCACACAGAAAAACTTTATTTTGAGAACATTTATTTGGAGAAACACACTCAGAAAGGATGTGTTAGTATCCTACACACTTTTTGTTATTAATATTTCAACACATATTGTGTTGAATTACCCAATAAATGTGTTTAAAAAAAAATATATTTCACAGGAGTGACCAACGTGTTAAATTATTGTCGAATGATGCGGACTGCGCTGCCGATGTCAGCATCCAATTCTGAACTGTAGAGGTAATCACTCAACAGATTAGAAACATTTAAAATGGTCAAGCAACCTGTATTGGACCACTTGAGAAGGAATGACTCAAATAAGAAAAGGGGTTGAGTTGATTTGGGCACTCTTTAACTTCTGATTAAATGTGGTCAGAATGGTTTTTAAAAATACTTTTCTCACCCATGTGGATGTCTTGGGCTAAAATATCTATACATTTGATCACCTGATTCCAGGTGTGTTGGAAGCTAGAACTGAAAAGGCATGTTCAGGATTGGAACTGTGATCTCCATTCTGCTAAAATAAATAAATAAATAAATAAATAAATAAAGTTTATGGGAGAGAATATTACTCAGCAGTTTATTTTACAATCTGTTTTTGCAGAGAATGGAGTCAAACCTTTCACCACCTCTCAAATTTCAAAACTCTGGGTAGTACAAGTGTATCCGCCAAACTTGATTACATATGAAACAAACATTAAACACCTTCAGTTGGAATTGTAATTTTTATTGCTATTCTTGTGGTTGCAAGGAAACATGATTAAAGAGGCTTTCTCAGAACCCTCGATATTTCTTTGTTGTTGTTGTTGTGATATGAACATTTAAATTCATTTAAAGTTTGAAACCTTATGGTATTCTATTTTTCAAAATGCACTAGGCAGATAATGTTAAAATAAGATATTGAAAGTGATCTTTTACCCTAAAACAACACCACACACACCTGTAGCTAGACCTCCAGACAAAAACAGATGATGAACATTTCCTGGACTGGACTCTGTTTTAATAAAATCATTATCACTTTGTCTGCACTTCCGGGAGTTATCGATGCTTTTTGACAAGTCTGGAGCAGGTTCAGTCAATAAAATCACTCTCATCTATGTTTTCAGGCTGCAGGCTATTTACTGGGTCTGATTGTTTAGGGTGAAATATCACTTTAATCGATTAGACAAGCGAATGCAGCTTCTAAACCGCTTCATAGATTCTGAAGAGAGATGAGGAGCAAAGTTAAGAGAAAAAGCTTGATTCATATGTCAAGCCTTGAGATGGTGGTTCTTTGGCATGAAGCCTAAAAATCTGAAATATTTAATTTCCTTAATCCACACTGAATGACTTGCATAGCAGTTTCTATAACCAATATGTGGTCTTCAATTGTGCAAAAGATTTATTTGATGATGAAATTGAGTTGACATTTTTTGATTCAAGCTTCTTTCATTGACAAGTTAGTCTATTTTCACTAATGGCTTTCTATGTTACCCACAATGCTGTTCGGCTGCCTGCTGACAGTGGTGCCAGTGAAATTTATACCTTGCTGATGCAGCACCGCTTTAGTCCTTCAGAGCTTTAGCTCTCTCACTTCTTCATCTGTTCATTCTGCTCAAACAAATCAGGTTTTAAAGCTTTCATGCTAATACCAACATCATAATCATCATGCTTGTCATGTCATAGATAACTAATTAACAAATTCTCATGGAAATGATGAAAATACAGTACCAACCAACAAATTCAATTAAATTCCATTTAACAAAGCACTCTTTATAGCAGTTTTAGCAATAGCCATTGTGAAAAGGCAGCTTTACAGAAATCCAGCTGTAGATTTAGATCCCTAATGAGCAAGTCAGTGGGATTGAAAAACCCCCTGAGAAGACATGAAGAAGAAACCTTGACTCAAAAGGGAACCCATCCTCCCAAATTAGCACCGGAATGACTATGAACATCACAAATATTTCAATGCATATTTAATTTGTTATTAGGAAGTACCAGGGAGAAGCTGTATGCGGTACAGTGTGTGAGTTGCGTTACTGTGTTGTTTATATGTGACGTCTGCCAGCTCCATATGGCTGCTTGTCTAGACGTGAGCCCTGCAGCTTGGCTCTTTGTATAGTGCTCTATGAATGCATCCCCACTGTTCACTAGCTGGAGAGCCGAGGAACAAATCGATGTGTCTGTTCAACATATTCCTAAAAAAGTGGCACTGCAGGGGGTGAAGACCCACAGAAACAGTAGACACCCCCCACCTCGATTTAGCAATTTATTGCTAATTTACCCATACGAACATCCAACATCTTAGAATTTCTTATTTGACAATAAAGATCTTAATTATGATTATATCACAGAAAGTGAGAGACAAACGTGTATTAGAGTAGAAAGTAGTAATAGAGGTCAGTGTGATTATATTTAGAAATATAGCTACAAGCAGCAATTATTGGGGTTCAAGCCGTTTAGGGCCCTTAAAGACATTCAAAGATATTACTTAATATTGTGCAATCCTAAAGCACCTCAGTCAAACAAAAACCAAGATGATTTTAAGAAATATTGGCCTTCATTAAGTTCGTCTAATAGCTGCTGAACATTGATTGACCATGTTTTGGAGGCCATGTTTTTCAAGATTCACAATTGTCCTCATATTCTCTGATTGGACCTTGGACAAGGACAATTCTTGCAAGATTTATTTATCATGTGTATTGGACCAATGGTTTCACATTTAGCGCCAATTTAAAGTGTTGTTCTGTTATAGCGCCACCAATTGGTCACAATCAGTGATTTTCTTATATCTGTCCTCAGATTGAGCCCGTATGTAAGTCTCCCAAGTTTGGTGAAAATATCTCATTCTGTTTAAGAATTATTACTAAGTACCTAATGTGGCCAAGTCCACTACCTTTACTTTTGGCATGCCATCGACACATAAAATCGAAAGTTAAACTTTTTTTTATATATATAATTATTTATAAATAGACTCCAGACAATCATGTAGCACTTGTTTAGTTGATATTGATCGAAAAACCTATGACTAGTTTGCAAAAGTAGGTTTTTAACATTATCTGAAATATGTACCGAACAGTTTGACAGACCCAAACAGTTCTTGAGGCAAAGTAGTTTAGAATGAGAACAGGTATCATTTGATATATAGTACTTGTGTTTTTCCAAACGCGTTATATACAACTGTTAACAACTACAAAAATCATGATAGCACCTATTGGCCGACTTTTTAAAAACTTTGCACAAACCTCTTAGACAAAGAGTCAAATAGGTCCAAGAACTTTCCTTCTTTTGTTCACGTATGTTTTTCGACATACGTGAATGTCCTCATTGGCACTGAGTAGCAGACACTGATGGCAGCTGAGACAAAGATACTGTATGCAAATTTTGAAGTCAATCAGGTCAACGGTTCCTTAGTCACAGCCAATTTCAGGTTTATTTGTGCGACCATAGATTGACCTCATACATAAGCATGTCAAGTTTGGTGAGGAATTTTTCACCTATTTCCCGTATTTTCAAATTGTAATTGAACATTTTAATGACGGAAATGAAATTGGAGTTTATGTTATGTTCGTCTGGTCCCAAGGATTCCACAGATATAAGACATTTGAGTGTGACAAACGGTTCAAAAGTGATGGCCATTTTCCTAAAAATGCTCACTATAGCATCACCATCTGGCTGATCGGGCCCCGTACATCTGGCCCCGATCTGGCCCCGAGTTTCAGCTCTCTGCGACTTACGGTTTGGTCTGCACGATCAGTTTTAGGGCAGAATAATAATAAATATCCTTATAATTACAATAGGGTTTCTACCATTTGGGCTTGAACCCCTAATGCATGGTGTCTCCTAAATTAAAGTTGAAAATGTTACCAACCTCATCTCAGACAGAAGTCAATATTTGTTGTTTTCTGCTGTGGCTACAATTCTACAGAATTAAACTGTGAAAAAATGGATTTTGTCTGCAGCCTCTGGTCCTCAAGAGCTCAATGTATTGAGTTTCAAATGTGCCTTTTCTCCTCAGAGAATTAAGGCTGTAGATTTCCTACCAATTTAAAACATCATAGATTAAGCAACTTATTGTTATTAGTTGTTCTGTATGCATTTTCATATTACTAAATTATTGGAATTAAATGTGCAAAAACTTTTAAAACTGCCAAACACCAATATGTTACTTTGCAAAGTGCTATATAGTCTATAACAGATGCATCATCATAAAATCATAGTCTGGTTCAATCTGATGTAGGCCGAGGATAGAGTTTGATTTACAGCTAATTTTAAGGCATCATTTATCTCCAATGTAATTATGGACCACAACACTGACCTTGTGTCTGACTGTAACTTGGCAACGGATTAATGATTACTTTCCTCTGAACCAAGCCACACCCACACAGCATCAGTGCGTGGGCAAAGTACAGATTACTGGTCATGGCTGTTCTGTATTGTTCATCACAGGATCAAAACGGTGCCAATTCTCCACATAACATTCTTTGACATCTTACTTTGAATATCACTGTGCCAAAGCCTCTGTTGGCTGTTTTTGTTTAAATGTTAAATTTTCCCACTTACAACAAAGGGCACATGTGGGATATTGTGTGCTCTGGAGGCATTTAATAACCTCTGTGGTATGGATTTTAGTATCTCTGCATCTCATTAACTATACTGTTGGATTGAACTATTTTTTCCCCACTTATAGAGGCATTAAGTACATAGTAACATCACCTTCAGAAACTCACAAAACATTAACCTTCCCACCTTAATGAACATACTTTAGCAGTTTCCAATCTATGAGTGCACAGCTGAATCCTCAAAGGCTCTGGTCAGCCATTAAGTTAATATTCTTGCATGCTCCTCTCAGAACGTGTGCTACTAATTGCACTCATCCTGATTTTTGGTTTTCTTCTGAGCTCTGCTATATGTAAGATGCTGGTCACTAGTTAGAGTGTCTTAGTATTAAGACTGGCTTGACAGTGCATACACCTTTGCATACAAAGAGCACTATAATGAGGCACTTAAGAAAGCAATAACTGACTACTAAATCACTGCAATCATAAGTGGTCAGGGAAACCTTAGATCTCTCTTTTCACCTTCAATATACTGCTGCACACTGCTAACAGATACGAACTGTAGCTTTCAGACATTTTTTAATGACAAAATTGAAAAAATAATCTACAGTTTCACTAAACGTCCATACCTGCAAACAATTTTATGAGTTTGCAGACAGACACACAGACCTACCAACTGTATCCTATGGTTAAATGTGACTTCCTTCTCTATGCCCACTCATAACTAATGTTATCAACCAGTCTCTTAGTTCTGGCTCTATCCCCCCAATTTGAAAATGGCTTCAAACACCAGCTCTTCATATCCCAATGCTTGACTGTGAGTAGCTCTGTAACTACCTGCCTATGTATGTACCACTGATCCTGGACCTGCTGGATTATGTGAGATTATATCTGGGAATCTCTTGGGGATCTCCCCAGAAGAGCTGGAAACTTTGGCAAGGGGTAGAGAAGTCTGGACTGACCTTCTCAGCCTGTTGTCACGTGATGTCCACCAGGAAAAGAAAAAATGAAATTCAGTTAAACAAATAAACAAACAGTATATGGCCAATCCTATGTGAACATCTGACCATCATATATGTGAGCCTGACCTCATTAAAGTTCTTGTGGCTGATCAAGTGGAAAGCCTTCCCAGAAGAGTGGAGGTTATAATAACAGCAAAGTAGGGACCAACTCCATATTAAAGCCCATGGTTCCAATCCTATTTCTCAAACAGAAGGCATTTTGCTTCATTTAATATGTTTAGGTTGTACTTATTTCACCTCTCTCATGCTATTCTCCAAGACTCTGTTCTGGGCTCACTCTTACTTATTATATACATGTTCTCCCTTGGCAGATGGCATGGTCTGCACGTCCATTCACTGATTTACATGCTAAGGTCAGTCTTGGTGTTACTTTAGACTCTTCATTTGATTCTCACATTACTAAGACAGCTTTCTTTCACCTTATGAATACTGCCACTACTCTAGAATATTGAAAAGCCATATGATTGTCACATCTAGAATTGACTACTCTAACACTGTTTTTTAAGGACTCCCTGCCCAGAGGCTGAACAGGTTGTAACATAAGCATGAGCTTAATTTCTTACCCACACCAGTCCATGGCAACATACTGTATAACCCGCACACTTGAGCACCTACACCAACTCCCTGTTTGTTTCCAAATACAAATCAGAAGTACTTATTCTGGTTTTATGTAGCTTTTATGTAGTCTGACCTCCCTAAAAATCCAAATGTCTTATTTTATACTCACCTCTTTCATCTCCCAACACCCATATGCTCTGTGTTCCCTCCTCACCACTGACACAGACACAATGTGCACTGCAAGTCTTGGTGTCTCTTCCTTCATCTCCATGCTTGTATTTCTCTTACCTTTTCAAAACACAACTCCAAATGTTTTCCAGCTTCCAACAACATAATGGTTTCACATCTTATTCTGTCCCAAGCATGCATGTATTCTCTTCTTCTTCTGCTTCTTCTTCCTCTTTTTCTGCTTAGTAGTAGTAGTAGTAGTAGTAGTAGTAGTAGTATTGCACAGAATTGCTGTGTTTCTACAAGCAAGTGCTAATTTGCATAACCACAAGCATCCATTGTATCCTTGTTGTTTTAATGTTTTATGTCAACTGTTCTGTTGGATTTTAGATAAAATGTGTCATGTGTTTATTTGTGTTGCACTGTGTTCTGTCAGCACATTGTTTTGGGTTCACTGGTTATGCGCAGCCTGTTTTTATTTGTCACCCCTGCCCATTTCAACATATTTGGCAGTTCTGTGATTGTCAGTGCATGTTGCCAATAAAAGAGAAAGTATGTAATGATGCTTCCTGGTCAAGTCTCTTCCTCCCTGATGCCACATTTTTCATCATCATCATCATCACCATCATTATTATTATTATTATTATTATTATTATTCCTGCTGTTTACTTTGTTACATATTGTGTAAATACTACTATCACATGCTTTTATGTACTGTATTTGTATTTGATCATTGTCCATGGGTACTTTTTATTATTACTATAAACATTAATAGAAACGTACACCTGCACCTTTCCTATTCTTTTGCACTTACACTTTTGATGGCCCACAGCATAACATATAAATAATCAACCCCACACTGGGATGTGAAAAGAATCAGCACTCCAACAAAGGAAACTGGAGGGAGAAGTGATTTGGCGAGAAGCTGTGCTGCAAGGTAATCCACAACCTGCCTTAGAGATTAAACAATAAAAATGAAGAAAAAAAACAAGCTGCTATCTAGCACCTCACAGAGCTGACGTAAGTGCATGACTAATATGTCCCATCGATGTCTTTCTTTGGCTTTATCACACAATGATTCTGAGATCAGCTCATTCTGGCTGAAAGGATGGAGATGAGAACATTTCCTCTCCTCCATCCTCTTTCCATTATGGAAATGTTTTGAGTAGCAGCTTTCTTCTCCTGCAGCTGACATTTCTTTATTTCAAGAAGCCCTTGAGATGTTCCGGCTTCTTAAATGACTTATACCAAGACACACAGTGCACAAAAAACGTGTAAAAATAGACTGAATCTACCAAATTTCTCACCCTTAAAGACACGGCAGCAGCAAGTGTTACTGAGGAGCTACATTCATTAGGAGAATCACAGGAACACACATGCTTGCACCTGGGCCTAATAGTGTAAATTAGCACCTTGTCACATCAGATGAGGATTTTTTTTTTCTGCACTTCTGTGTCTCAGTTTGAAGATAGCGGAAATACACAGTAATTAGAACTGTCTTTAGAGGGACCTTTATGAAATTAATTAGGTGCATCATAATAGGCATGGAAAATTGTTAAATCACTCTCTTCTTAATTCTGTAGTATTGTAACCATGACAATTAAGATGAATCACACTTCCTTCGTTTTGATTATAGTGATTTTATGATGATCAATGCTGTAGACCAGCCAAGGCAGCTGTTTTATTCTGAGAAAACAGATACAGAGCTAAATGTAGACTGAAATATGCCATATTTATACAGTATACTGCAGATTTATACACTGATTCCCAACAACCCCGTGCACGATTGAAACGTTTAGTCTTAAAGTTAATCTCTGGACCACTATTTACAGCATATTGTATTTTTTCCCCAAAACACTTTGTACTGTTTGCCTTAGTACATTTGTCATGTACTGTCATCATTAAAATCTCACTGTTCAATTCATTCACGAGAGGATGGGTACCCTGTATTGTGAGATTTTCTGTTTTTAAAAGTACTATTGAAATGGGATTGAACCAAATTTAACGTGTAGCATCCGAGGAACTCAGCATTAAGGCACTACTGATGCCTAATTTAATTCCAAGTTTTGTTTTGTAGCCATGTTGTTGTTTTTTTTGTAGAGTAATGAAGGAATATTTACTAAATCGATTAGGAATATTTATTAAATGAATAGTTTAAAACGAAAATACTTCAGGGAAAAGAGGTGTATAATTACCATGATTGGAAATTTGCATCTGTATAATCTTTTGATTATTTGATTTTTGTATAATCTACAAAAAACTAAACACAGTGTTAAAAAAATGTTTGGTAATACAGTGACTCCTGGAGCTTGAAATCCCATTACTTTCCCCTCCAGCTTCCCCCTAACACTGTTTGATCAGAATAAACCATGTTTGGTCCCATGGGTTCAAGCCAAAAAAAAGAAAATAGAAAAGAAAAAAAAAAAAGAAAAATAGTGAGTTAATCTATGGGCACAAAATGAAACACTGATGTGGGGGGTCACCTGTTTTCACCCCTGAAAAATATAAAACATTCTCATGCATGAGGCAATTTATTCATTTTATGGCAAAGCAGATGTGGAGCAGACCGAGACTCTCTCTCTCTCTCTCTCTCTCTCACTCACTCTTTCTCTCTTTTAGAGGTCATCATCATCTTCACATGACTTGATATGATGGCCCAAGTAATGATTATATTCTATAGTCCGACCATAGACAATTAAATTATGCAAATTTACTAATTGAAAATCCTGAATCATTCAGACATTCCACTTGACCCTGTATCTTTTGGGAAGAAAAAACATGCTATTTCATGCTGAATCGCTGAGGAAAATTCTTTGAGTAGGGGAAAATGCATGACTTATGAAAAAAAAAAATGTGTTGAAAGCAATCAGAGCAAATATGAAAGTGTCCTCTTTCAGTGCTGGATGTTCTAATATGCTTAGTGTCATTAGATTAGGGGAAATCTGAGTCTTTTCATTTGTTAGTTGATTGAATGCTCATATCTAATTAGTAAACTCATTTGTTCTAGAAAGTGGATATAGAGGTATACATCTGTCATATTGCTGCATAGTATAATAACAGTGAGTATAAGATTCCTCAGTGAGATTTGGCCCTTAACATCTCTCTTCTCACAAGAGATTTGGTGTAACTCTAACCCTGCAGTGGACTGAACTCTCCAACAGCAGTACCTGTGCTTTAGGAACAGCTTGATGTCTTCTTTAATACATATAACACCACTGAAACCACAGTGAGGCCAGCAAACTGAGCCATGTCTGAACATGCCCTGGCTTTCTGATTATCTACACATCTGGAGAGGATGGACATGTAGAGCCCAGTGCTCTGCTGCTCTGTAACAAATGGCTACCCAGTATACTGTATGATTCATTCATTATATTGTATCTGCTGTACCACTTTGCTTCCCACATTGAAATGAGTGCAACGTTGCTATGGTGACAGAAGGTTCGATCCTTTCAGCCCAGGGTTTGATCGCATGCTAAGATTAGATGTGCTGTGTATTAGCACTATTCTTAGACTACATATGACCATACAGTGAATAGTTTCATTCAACCAAGAACAAATGCAGAATTTTGAAATACAGTTTGCATTGGGGACAAGATGATGCCAATCTTTGCAGATTAATCTGTGTATCCAAGACACCAATGTGACAATATACAGTACAATATTATGTTAAGTATCTGGTGGCAAATAATAATGATGGGAAAATGTATTGCACAATTCATTCTTTTTAGTCAAACAATATTTTATTACAAATAAAATATTTATAGATTTCATATTGTTTTTACTGTCGATGACCTTTGTGCAATTATTTGTAAAATATTCTTTACCATCATTATTGTTCATTACTGTTATTGTTCATAAATCACAGTAAAAACAGGAATGAAATATGAAATGCTGAAAATTTTAACTGAATGGTCATTTAATTGAAGAAAACATTGCGGTCTCTGACTTTTGCACAGTACTGTAGGTAATGTACAGTCTGTAATGTAATGAAACATGATGGGGCATGCTGTTACTAAGATACTGCTACCACTCAGTCAATTATTTTCCAATAACAGCACATCCGGAATATATTGGCAACAATTACAATAAAAAAAAGAGAAAGAAATTAAGAATAACACATTTTACTCTTTATCCATTTTTAGGCACATTTAATGTTATGGAACATTCATAATTCAAATTCCTGTTATCACTTACATTATAACATGTATAGCATGTATAACATGTATAAACAGCCATTCTTTTACCAGTTTCTGTTTCTCTATTTTTTTTCTCTCTCCTAAGACAAATACAGTTTGTCATATTACAGAGAAACCAGAAATCCCTTATCCCCTTTTCTGTGTGGGAAAACCTAAAGGAATGGATTTCTCTCTGACTGTTACAAAGTGCTGACAATGGACAGTCCATACATGCTAAATAATCTTTTCTTCATATACTCACAGAAAACCTATAGCACCGTAGTAACGATCACATGTTTTATTATAATCCCTACGTGTGGAGTGTCCATCATACATATTAGAATGATCACATTATTATAAACCTCGCCGCTGCCAAATTATTGAAAACGAATCAACACCTTCTGTCCGAATCAGAATTGAACATTCAACAGTGCTGTGGTATAAAGAAAGATTCTCCACTCAGAATGATGATTTCTGTGAAAGTCTTGGGTAAAGAGTGCCCCCTGAAGGGCAACAAAATATTGGAACACTAAATATCCAAAAAATCAGCATGCATTATACTAGTAATATAACAGACAGCCTCAAAGAATACTGATGGGTGATCATCTATAATATTAAATGTTCTTCTTCCATAATCTCTGGTGCAACAATAACACACTGAACATTTAGTCATGAGTTCATGCTAAGAATTAGGTCACACTTCTGCAAATGTGAGGAATGATAGACCACTGTCTCCTTTTCAGTGCATCATGTCTGGAGTTTTCACACAGGCAGAGTTTCTATCTTTTCCTCCTATGTTAATTAATGCCCTACATGTGGTGTTGAGATGGTTTGTTTTTCTGCATATGCATTTCCAGAGCGTCAACATGAAAGAGGGGAGCTATTTCAAGCACAACTCTTATAGTTATTAAAAGTGCAAATGAGGCCAGAAACTGGAGTTGGATTCTCATTTTGCTTATTTTTTTCCCCCCTCTCTGTCCTTCAGAGAAGGGATATTTTCATTTCTTTTGATGTTTGTCATTGAGAGATGGATGAATAAAATGCATAACATATTCAAATTAATATAGGAATGATTCCAGAGAATCTTTTGAAGATGAGCAAATACGCAGCAAAGCAGTGGCCTGTTTTTGACGGACTCGGCTAATAAATTTAATCAATTGTCAGTAAAAACAATAATAACATATCATTTTAAAATGTAGACTAGATGTTTACTGTACACTAGAAGTCTATATCTATAGCTTGTTTTTTTTTACTTGTTAATAATGTGCAACAACATTTGCATCATATTATATTGTTCTGACATTACAGAACAAAAAGTATTAAAAAAACATGATTTTTAAAGATTTGGAGAAAAAAAAAGTGAACTTGCCAATGACCAGCTCAAGACAGATTTACTGACTGAATTTAGGATTTAGTTTTAGTATGCTCAAAATCTTCCACTGGTTTGCAGTGATGCATGTATAATCATAGAAAAGAGTTCACACGTTTTGTATTGCCCAGTTTTTAATTTACAAACATAATTTATACCCTTAACCTCGCAGGGCCCATCGGTGGGTCCAGAAGCACATTCATCACTCTCATAATTACACACAGTAGTTAGTGAATAATTCAAACTAATTCAAAACTCAGCCATAAATTTAAAAGCTAAACACACCTGATTAAGTTAATCAAGCCTTCACAGGAGTCTGTGAATGTAAGATTAGAGTTGTAGCAAAAATACACTTTACACTTTCTGCTTGAGTTGTATCAAGCAGATTATTAGCTGTATTAATCTACAAAAGCAGTATGAATACACCGGAGTATGAATAGTCAAAGCCACTGTTTTTATTTCCTTAGAAAATTTGTGACTTCAGTATTATAAGGTCCTATCTAGCATTTTTGTCAATAATGAGTTAACTACATGAAGGTTTTGGAGTAGAAGTAAAATAAATAAATAGGTTTTTATCTGACAGATAATCATCCACGATGAATGCAAAATAGGTATCCATTTCCAAGAGAATTTTGGTAGTCTGGGCAAAGGTCTGGCAAATTAGAAAGTCTTCAGCACAGTGTAGTGGATATGGTGGCTAACATCAGATAACTAGCATTAAATATTACTGATATTAGCTACAGGCAATGTGCTTAAAACCCCCCGAAGTTTCCAGTGTAACTGGGACTGAAGGTCAATCTCAATATTTTGTGTGGTTGCACAGAAACATGTATTGTATGTTCTAAAGTATTTTAATACTGTAAAAATATCATGGTAAAATATATTTTTGGTAACAAAACAAATTTTGTTTGGTAACAACAAAAATGTATTGTACTATAAAATATCTTGTATTTTATATCTTTTAGAATATACAATAAAAAACTTATATATTGTAAAGCATATATGATCATAATGTGTTCTTCTGTATTTATTACCATTATTTATTTGTTTATTACCATTTATTACAGATTAAGAGATGATAAGAAATGGAAAAACTTTATAAAACCAAACAGTATTTGATCTTACAGTACATGAACATTCTGTGTCAAAAAACTGTCAAAATATGTACTTCCTAATTGTCTTAGAATAAAAAAAAAAATACTATAGCAATTTGAGGTAACCTAAAAGTGTAGGCCTTGTTGAGGTGTAAATGTAAATTTTAGTATTTTATTTAAAGTTTTGCTAGATGGTATATCAAAATGTCCTATATCTCAAAACAGCTCTTCAACCCAATAGACCTTATAACACTATGGTCACAAAAAGAACATACATTTTATTCGATATGATACAAGGAGATAGAGAGTGTTTAATCCTACCAGTAAGGGACCGAGTTGCAGGAAACTCTCATTCCCAAAACTCATCTTCTCTGTTTAATCCATGTGCTTCAGTAACTAGTTTATGAAGTCAACTGAGTGCTCCTCTGAGGATATAAAATGAGGAATAAGTACCTGAGAGGAACAACCTTTTTGGAGCAGAACATTTTCAGCTTAAACATTTTTTTTATATAATTTATTTATATAAAGCATCACTAAAGCTCAAACCTTGCTATCATGTCTTAGAGGTCTGAATGCAGAGCTTAAAAAGCAGAGGGGAGATAGTTTGCCATGGCTCTGCTGAATTAATGGTCCTGGAGCTGCACATCTCCTTATCTCAGTATTCAGGTCAACTCTGGCTTTAACACCTATTCTGACCATTAAAAAAACCATGATCCAGTTTTTAACTGACACAAAATATACTACAGAAGTGTAGTATTTCATAGGCGTATAGGCACTTTCCTCTTTAATGCAGGTCAAATGTAATGCAGGTGATATTTGTGCTTCCTAAATGTTCCTCTATTGATGTTACATCAAAACAACCCAGTAAATTGATGTTGATGCATTTCCTTAGCGTCCTTCAGAGAAATATGTTACACAATGAATGGAGTAATGGTTCTTGAATTCAAATGCAAAGTATCAAGCTGCCTAAAAGAAAATGTATGGCAAACCTTTTCAGTTACTATTATATTATTTTGAAGTCATTACATTTGCAGTGGTTGAATTTGCCTCCTCTCTCTTGTTCTCATTTCCTTTCCATAATGGCAGTGCTCTACATTTCATCTCTCTTAGTCCACGTGAGTTCCTGACACTGAACAGACTCTTTTAGCTCTTTATCAAGTATACAGGAAGTAGGATTAGAAAGTGTATCCCCCCTGCTGCTGGAATATACATCTCTTTGTCTCTCTTTCTGTTTTAATCTTTCAATCTTTCCTCATTTTTTAGCTTGGCTGAGGCTGAGTTTTTTCCATAATATATGTATAAAGAATTTTGTAACTGATATTCTGATGAATGTCCTCCCTCTTTCTCATACCATCAGTAAATACAATGCTAGAAAGGTAATATCTTTCCGAAAGATAGATTTGGGAAGCGGCAAGGAGACCATGGACTGACATGGCCAGCTCAGTGATGATGGTTCATTCTGCTAGATTGCATGAAATGGCTTTTCTCTTTGTGTCTTTCGAAAGGGGTAAAACAACCATGACCTTGTACTGGCCTCTACTATTCCTTTTTTTTCCCCTTTGGAATTGTACTTTTCTGTAGCTTTGTTTGTCTTTCTTATTCTTAGTTCTTTCCACCAACACATTGTCATATCACTGCAAACCAATTTCCCAGAATGCACTACTAACTACATATATGTCAGAAGACAACTACACTTCCCAAACACACATACGAACACGTTCACCATCCCTGGAGTTCTAACCTCTGTTCCCATGGAACACCAACCCCACTGACTCCCCAACGGTCAACCAGTGGTTCCAATGGAGCGAGCAAGTCTGGAAGAGTTTGCACCAACGCCTTACACAAGCCACCTGTACCTACAAGCAGAAGGCTGATCGTCATCGTAGCGAACATCCTCGATAACAGTCAGGTGACAGAGTCTGGCTCTCGACTAAGGGTCTCAGACAGCCACAAATGTGCCAGAAACTCAGCCCAAGATACACAGGACCTTCAAACCTTCAAGATTGTCAAACAAATCAATGAAGTCATATACAAGTTGGCCTTACTCGCATCTTGCATCGCACTATCATTCCATGTCTCACAACTCAAGCCAGTCATCCCCGGTCCACTAGGCACAGACGTGTCACTTGACACCCCTCCTGCCTCTTTGGACATCAATGGCCAACCAGCATACATCGTAAAGAACATCCTTAATTCTCGGTGCAGGAGGGGTTAGCTGGAATGCTTAGTAGAGTGGGAGGGATACAGGCCAGAAGAACAATGTTGGGTTCCCGCTCAGGACATCTTAGATCCAAGTTTAGTTCAGAGCATTTCATGTTCTCTGTCATATCACCGCAAACCATCAACTCCATTTCCCAGACTGCACCACTACATAGCAAAATCACCAGTGTTGATTTAACACCCACAGTGTTGAATTCACACCCTTCAGTGTTTATATGAGTCCATTGGACTCATATAAACACTCTGGGTGTTAATTCAACACCAGGGATTTTACTGTGTAAGTACAAACATGGCCAAAGACAGCTACACTTCCCAAACCCAAACCAACCCACCCACCCACCCACCCACCCACACACACACACGCACACACACACACACACACACACACACACACACACACACACACACACATACGCGGACATATGCACTATCCTCAGAGTTCTAATTAGAGACACTGATTCCAATCACACGCACACCCACACCTCTTCTTTTAAGAGACTTTCAAACACTCACCTAATTGCTAAGTAAATGCTCAGGTGCTATTGTCTCCATTACCAAACCTTACTTTGTGTTTGATATTCTGTTTTTTGACTTTATTTGCTCCATCGACCTTTTTTTTCTTTTTCTTTTTTTTTTTACTTTTCTTTACATACTGTACATAGAATGCTGGAATGACACACAAGTCTTTAGTCTTTTTTTTAAAGCTCAATTTCTTTAATTCACCATTAAGAATTTTAGTGGAATCAATTAAAATAAATATGACACATGGATAAACCTGACCCTTTGATAATACACTGTTCAAAAGGGCACCTTTAAATCATCCTTTCATCCTCCTCCTTAGATCGACACGGCTGCCCGTGGTTGCCATGGTTTCCAGCAACACCATCTTGAACTTGGCACAATGTTATCACAGTAGGGCTCTTGGAGAGCCCCTGGAGTGGGAGTAGGTAATTGGCTACAATGGGGAAAAGGTAACACCATATTCTAAGATGAGAGCTCCAGCAGTGGATGAAGAATACAGACACTTCAGAGGGATGGAAAGTGGCTGTTCCAAATAAAACTGATTTCTCTCCCCTCTCTGAATATGAAGAAAAGGCTAGTGACCAAACAAATTGGCTTGTCATATAGAAAAAAGGGATGTGAAATCCCTTCAGGCAATTTGGCTGTCCGAGGATTATCTCCCATATGTTGTAGGATTTTGTGTGTGGCTGAAGTCTGGAGGAAAGACCTCAGAGGGACTCAATTACTGAAGCTCACCTCCCATGACCTATAGTACTGAATCAGATACTGTACACACAAGATGGCTACTGGTACCAAGCTGTCAGTGGTAGATTTAACATTTGAATCGCAAAAATGTTTACTCGCTATAGCTTAGCCTATCCCTGTAAAAATGTTTACTCGCTATAGCTTAACCTATCCATGTAAAAATGTTTACTCACTATAGCTTAACCTATCCATGTAAAAATGTTTACTCACTATAGCTTAACCTATCCATGTAAACTGGAAAAGAAATTCTGCCGTGGTTTGAAAGCATAAAGTAAAATAATCATGTCAAGCTTGTTTATCAGTCCTCATTTGTAGGGATGTACTAAATTGTTTCCGGGCGCAAGGTGGCTTAGTGGTTAGCACCTCCAGGGTCGGGGGTTCGATTCCCACCATGACCCTGTGTGTGTGGAGTTTGTATGGTCTCATGTTGCATGCTGCGGGGGGTTTCCTCCGGGTACTCCGGTTTCCTCCCCAGTCCAAAGACATGCATGGTAGGCTAATTGGCATGTCCAAAGTGTCCATAGTGTATGAATGGGTGTGTGAATGTGTATGTGATTGTGCCCTGTGATGGATTGGCACCCTGTCCAGGGTGTACCCCGCATTATGCCCGATGCTCCCTGGGATAGGCTCCAGGTTCCCCCCTGAAGAGGAGTAAGTGGTTGAAGATGGATGGATGGACTAAATTGTTTCCAAGTGTCAATATCAAGCCTAACACGAGATTAGTATTGAATCAAATTTGATATATTTTTTGATCTACTGATGTATATTATGCGAAGAATGTGTGTTATGTTGTCTGACACAAATTGTCAAAGCTCAGCATCATATCGTATAATTCAGCAGAAGACGCTTTCAGAGAGTTTCGTTCGGTTGCTAATCGATGTCTGTGTCAGATCAGAATCAGGTATTGACCAATACTCAGCTCTGACATTTTAATACAGTAGTGTTGTATTAACAACAGGAAAGGTACTGCAGGTGCATAGGTGCAAAGAAGGTCAAATATCTAAGGTCTACTACAATATTAAATGAGGTTCATAGTACAGGCAACCAAAGAGAGTTAAAAAAAGTTCATTGCACAAGCAAAAGTGATAGGACACATGAATTGTTCACAGATCATATTAACCTGACAATTTAGATGCTTATGTCCACGCTGCACAGTAACCAATGAGTGTGATCCAGGCCTGTGAGTAAGAGTAGCACCAGACTAGGAAAGTGTGATGCACACATTTCATACCAGCTGTAACTAATTAAACATTCATGCTTATGTTCCTGAGAAAATCCTGTTCTCACAGGGAGACTAACAGCGCTGGGAAGAGAATTTGAATGATAGGATTGTAATAGTTTGCTCTGCCATCTCCTTATGCCATCTCCTTATACAACACTGCTATAACAAAGTGAACACACTTTTCTCAGTATATATTATTCAGGAGATTGTTGGAGGCTAAATCAATGGTGATGTTTAGTGCTGTACATTATTAATCATAGTAGTGAACTAAAAAATAACGCCTTTTGAGCCCACTGTGAAATATTTGTTAGTGTTCAGGCGTAATTGAGTACATGTAATCTTAATGACATAAGTTTACATTTGAAAATATACTCAATCAGATTACTATAGAGGTCCTGATTACATTTTTGACATCAGTGTGTATCAGTTTTAATTAGTAATTTCCTGAGTTGCCCATAAACTGCACAACAGCTATCAAAATGACTGAAATAATATCAGTTGTTTAGGGTGTTGGGAAAGGGGGTAAGGGATTTTAATTCATAGTTTTCCTTCATTATTTATTTATTTATTTATTTATTTATTTATTTATTTATTTATTTATTTATTTTTAGAAAGATAACATTGCACATAAGGTAGAAATACACCCTGCATGGGATGCCAGTCCATCTCAGATAAGAGTGTATATTGAACATTATACATATTACTTACTAAAATGCACACCTAATGTAAAAAGGATTTAAAATAATGTAGTTGCAGGTGGGATTCTGTGGGGTCCAAGCATCTGTTCAAGTTTCATGACAGCTCAGCGGTAATGCCTGAAAATGCCTGGTGTAAACTGATTGGCTAACAGTAGCCATGTTTTTTTAAATAACCAAGTCTTCATTAGAAATCCACATACAGATTAGCACAGTGACACAGTACACCAAATTTGAGCTCAATCAGATGGTTCCAGAGAAACAGCTATTAGAACTTCCTAGAAAACACTACCTAGAAAAGACTGTCTTCCTAGAAAAGACTACGACCCCAAACATCTTCAGATCCCAAACATGTGTTTTCTTTCGTATGAATCTATGCAATCAGTCATGAGGTAAAGTTGATTAAGTAAATTAAGCGCCACACCACAAGAATTGATTAGCCATTTATGGTGGCCATATTGTTTACAAATCTGAACTTTTGTTTGATAATTATTGATGTTCAGACTTTATTCAATAGTATTTTTACGCCTATGTTGTGAAGACATGGAACAAATCCTAGAAAAGTTAGTAAAATTAGGTTTGGCATATTATGCAGATTAGCTCAAAATCTAAGTGGGTGGAGTTTAATGGTTTTTGATGCTTTTTTAAATTTGGTTGGAGCCAACAAATCAGAAATGGAAAAAGAATTTTCAACGTTCTCCAGTGCTTGGACCCCTAAAAATAAAGGTTGTGATTACAACAATTACAGAAATGTTAATAAATCATGAAATGATCTGTTACTTTGAAGTCCAACAGGACTACAATGCCTCAATACTCTTAGATGAAACCTGTTGGCATGCAGTCGCATTGTTGTTATATTTTATATTTACATATGTTACATTTTGATAAAAGTGTTTTTTTCTCTCTCCCTGGAATCAGTAATTTATGTTACATAGTCTGGTGCACTTAAAATGAGTGGTTAGACTTTCATTAATGCATATTAAAAAGCACTTTTTAGGCTGTTTTGGTGATCACGATAGTCGATCAAGGTGA
The DNA here is from genome assembly GCF_001660625.3 of Ictalurus punctatus. Taxonomy (NCBI): domain Eukaryota; kingdom Metazoa; phylum Chordata; class Actinopteri; order Siluriformes; family Ictaluridae; genus Ictalurus; species Ictalurus punctatus. Next base: position 27,885,284 of record NC_030421.2, read on the forward strand.
TAAATGTTTTCCTTTCTTTTGATTGCTTTTATTATAAAGGTACAGGATTACTGTACAACAAAGCCACACTAACTACACAGATCAGGTGCACTCAGAAGGAACTCAAAACTAATAAGATTTGTTTATGCTTAAGTAATCTGGAAGATTAAATTACTGATTACATCTTTATTAATATCGTTTTTTTTGTTGTTTTGTTTGTGTTTTTTTTTTTTTATCTCAAGACATTATTCAATACTGATGTAATTATTTAGAACAATTTTTTTGGCCTCACTAAGTAACCAAGCAACATGAACTGTAGCCTATAGCAATATAATCTACTGTTTCAGTGCAGTGCAGTGTATTGCATTTAATCAAGGAAGCAAATGAAAAAAAATGCAAGCACTTGATTATTCACTTGTAAAAAAAAAAAAAAAAAAAGATAAAAGAAAAAAAAAAGAGAAAAAAAGCGTTTACAGTAATGCTGCAAAATGAAATTATCTCAAACTCATGTGTTTGTTAATGTGCAATATCATAATTCAGTTGATTTTTGGAACAAAGCTGCATCTCTCGTTTGTGACCTTTCTTTAGTACTACATTAAGAAAACTGACTGTAAAGATTTAAATAAAAACACTCAAGGCAGATTAATCTTCATGTCCTGTTCACTGCAGGGCGGATACACTGACCCGGAAGACCCCTCCATGTTTTATACCAATTCACTCACAATAATAATTTAAAAAGGCAATAAATGTCTCCATCTTAATAATTAGAACTATAAACATTATTAAAACAGCCCTACCCTGTTTGGGGATCCTCCTGATGGCAGGCGCCTGTGCACAGATGGGAGTGTAAATAAGAGATGGACGGACTGAGACAGCCAATAAAGTAATATTTTGTCATTTTTTATGCTTTTAATTCACCTTCGTACTCCAGGCCAAAATGACTTGAACATCACTATCAGACAATTTTAATACCCTGGACCTTTGTTTAAATATAAAATGGGTCACTTTGACCAAAATATCTTTTTGAAATCTTTTTTTAACTCCTTGCTGAGTTTTTTTTTTTTTTAATCCGTAACATATTTTATAACATTGATCTATTATTTACTTTGAGTAGAAGTATTGAA